>NC_081861.1:36338506-36638506 GCF_963259705.1 Myotis daubentonii
AATTGGTTGCTTCCCACTTCAACCGAGGTATGTGCCCTTGACCAGAATCGAACCCGGAACCGTCCAGTCCACCAGCTGACGCTCTATCCCAGTGGTTCTCAACCGTCTGGCCCTTTAAATACAGTTTCTCATGTTGTGACCCAACCATAAAATTATTTTCGTTGCTACTTCATAACTGTAATGTTGCTACTGTTATGAATGGTAATGTAAATATCTGATATGCAGGATGGACTTAGGCGACCCCTGTGAAAGGGTTGTTCGACCGCCAAAGGGGTCGCAACCCACAGGTTGACAACCGCTGCCACTGAGCCAAACCAGCAAGAGCTGTAAATAATATCTTAGTAAAAGTAAAATTTAAAGTCTGTGTCCATCTTCTAATTAGTTTCTTTGATATTTACACTGAAACCCCAAAACTACATGTTTTAGCCCAGCCGTGGGCAAACTACGGCCCGCAGGCCAGATCCAGCCCGTTTGAAATGAATAAAACTAAAAAAAAAAAAAAAGACCGTACCCTTTTATGTAATGATGTTTACTTTGAATTTATATTAGTTCACACAAACACTCCATCCATGCTTTTGTTCCGGCCCTCCGGTCCAGTTTAAGAACCCATTGTGGCCCTCAAGTCAAAAAGTTTGCCCACCCCTGTTTTAGCTGCTTGAACAATATTTAATTCCCTTTTGCTCTTGCCATTTTAATCAACACATAATCATCTCTCATACCAAGTGACATGATTAAAGATTTTGGCCAATGGCTGCATGCATTTATAATTTTAACAAATAATACCAAAATTGGCCCCCAAAGACAAAGGTTATAACAATTTGTACTTCCACCAGCAACCTATGTATGGATCTGTTTCTGTACTTTCAAATTTTTTACTAATCTGCTAAAAGATGACAAAGGGTTAATGCAGGGTTTAGGTAAATCCCCCTATATGAAATCTCATTTCACAAACTCAGGAACCAAACATAGAATTTTTTTTTTTTTTTGAACAGAGAGGAAAGGAGAGGAAGAGAGAGATAAAAACATCAATAATGAGATTCACTGATTGGCTGCCTCCTGCATGCCCCCCAATGGGAATGGAGCCTGCAACCCAGGCACGTGCCCAGAACGGAATCGAACCCCCAGAATGAAATCGAACCGTGACCTCCTGGTTCATAGGTCGAAGCTCAACCACTGAGCAATGCTGGCCAGGCTCAAAGATACATTTTCAATAAATCCCTTGTTATTCAAAACTCAAACTAAGATTTGGATAATGTAGTATTCATAATTATCTGAACTCTTGCTAATAAAAATCAGGAACCAAATGGGTATGGCTATTTGGTTTTAATTTGCTCCTCTTACTTAGTTCCTTATGTTTAAGGGCCATTCTTAGTATCTTTTCCATAAACTCTGCTCGTCTCATTTGCCCTTTCTTCCTACCAGGCTGATCTCTTTCTCACTAACTTCAAAACACTCCTTATGTATTAGTATAGTCTTTCAAGCTTGATAAGTCAAAAATTCTCTCCACTGCTTCCACAAAGACACATCACTTCCTGCTAATATGGCATATTTGTGCAGTAATTGTGACATTCAGCTCTACTACCTCACCTAGTTGTACTAAACCTTGTCCTCAAGGGCCTTTTCAACCTGCTCACCTTTTTATCTGCTCCCATTGCCACATACAAAGGATATTATCTTTCAAAGTTGAGATTTCTGAGATCAGCTATTCCTGGGACCTTACTACTCTCCACGTTTCTCTGATGTACTGCCTACCCTCTCTTACACATCTTTTTGTAATCTGTACTTTTCTTCTGCCTCTAAGTGTGCTTTAAAAAATAAGAGTTCGACAGAGGGGTGTTTTTTTTTCTGTCCACCTTTTATTTATGTATTGCACCTGAGAAGAAAAATGTCCACACACCATCATGGTAAGACCAGAAGTCTGATATTGCAAATGCTTAAGCAAATAATGTCCTAAAATGGTTTCGACAACACATCATCAACTTCCCCTAAACACTCATCAACATTAAATACTTTTTTAAAAGGTTAAGAGTTTTGCCCAAGGTCACACATGCTAGTAAGAAGCAAAAGTCTCAGTTTGAACCTATTTTAGGCATATTTGCTTCACAAATGTTTCTTGGGACAATTCACATCAGCTCTTCAGAGCATAAATGAAATTATGCCCTTAAAGTCTTCTGAATCAGTCAAATTCAAATATAAGAAAGGTATTAGTTTCCTTCATCTGTATTTAAGTAAATATCTAAAAATGATCACATAGAAACCCCTGAAATATCATACATATCTTATTCAATACATAAACATAAGTTTCCTTACAACTGTGTAAACAAAACGATCTCTAGCACTATCTTGAGCAGCAGAAAATCCCTAACGGCTGCACTTTACCAGCTCCCTTACCATAAAGCAAATAGGTCTTTGTAGCCTGTAATTGTGCTTCCCTGAAGGGGAGCAGTAGTTCCACCATAATATATGGTGGGGCTTCACTTAACCAATAATAGAAAATTCTATAAGAGAGTCGTTCTCTTAAATTTCAGTGTGCTTAAGAATCGTATAGAATGCTTGTTAAAATGCAGGGTTATAAAACCCAAACTTTGGGAACCACGCAGTAGATATGTATATAAGTCTCGGCATCTCTTTTACTCACAAATCCCTTAAATTGGTGGGTCCATATCCCACTTTAAGAAAAGCTACTGAAACACCAATCACAAAGGATATATGTACCCCTATGTTCATAGCGGCATAATTTACAATAGTTAAGATTTGGAAACAGCCTAAGTGCCGATCAGCAGATGAGTGGATTAGAAAACTGTGGTACATCTATACAATGGAATACTATTGCTGCTATGAAAAAGAAGAAATTCTTAACATTTGCAACAGCATGGAAATAACTGGAAAGCATTATGCTAAGCGAAATAAGCCAGTCAGAGAAAATATCACATGGTCTCACTCATTTGTGAAATATAATGAACAACATAAACTGAACAAAAATAGAACCAGTCATAGAAATATCGAACAGATTGTCCAACCTATGAGAAAAGGGGTGGGGGGGTGAGGGTAACATCTCAACCAAAGGACTTATATGCATGCACATGAGCATAAGCAATGGACACAGATGGGGGAGGGGGGGATGGCATGTGCTGGGGGTTGGGGTCAGCCAGGGAGAGATCAATGGGGGAAAAAGGAGACTTATGTAATATTTTAAACAACAAAGACTTAAAAAATAAATAACAGATTTAGCATATATGTTAAATACTGGAAAATAAATAAATAAATAAATAAGGAAAGCTGCAGTAAGCCATAGAGTCAGTGACCTCCAACATACAGGATGACACAGTTTTAGGGACAGAAAAGGTACGAATAGAGAAGAGAAGCAAAGACACTCCCCCCTGCCTGCCTTAGGCCACTTAATCATCTGAACCTTATTCTCTCAAATGCCTGAAACTCACAGCTCAATGCTGTATTTCCCCAGAATGTCCTTAAGAAGCTTCCCGGAGACAAGCCACCAATGGTCACCACACTACTCTTCTATCCATAAGAAAAAAGTATCTCTTTCCTAAGGTATTGTGCAAGTTTAAGCTAACCATGAATGAAAATCTCCAGGAACTTTATTTCATATAGACTTCAACTTGCCACTGGGCTCTTCCTCTTTCTAATTTCTATCTTCCACAGAAACACCAAGAGCTGCCAGTTTTCTAAAAAGTCTGAATAAACCAAGACAAAAGTTTACCCAATTTGAAAAAAGAATCAGGTAAAAAGAGTACTGCATTTTTAACACTGTGAGTTTTATAATAATATAACTAAAGGCCCGGTACACAAAAATTTGTGCACACGGGAAGGGGGGGAGAGGGGTCCCTCAGCCCAACCTGTGTCCTCTCACAGTCTGGGACCCCTCGGGGGATGACCACCTGCTGGCTTAGGCCCACTCCCCAGGGGGAGTGGGCCTAAGCTGGCAATCAGACATCCCTCTGGCAGCCCAGGAGTCCTCGGGGGATGTCCACTTGCCAGTGGGGAGCAGGCCTAAGCTGCAGTAGGACATCCTTAGTGCTGCTGAGGAGGCAGGAGAGGCTCCCACCACCGCTGTACTGGCAGCCATCAGCCTGGCTTGTGGCTGAGCAGAGCTCCCCCTGTGGGAGTGCAGTGACCACCAGGGGGCAGCTCCTACATTGAGCATCCGCCCCCAGGGGTCAGTATGTGTCAGAGTGACCAGTCATTCCCAGTCATTCTGCTGTTAGGGTCAGTTTGCATATTACCCTTTTATTATATAGGATAGAGGCCTGGTGCATGGGTGGGGGCCGGCTGGTTTTCCCTGAAGGGTGTCCCGGATCAGGGTGGGGGTCCCGCTGAGGTGCCTGGCCAGCCTAGGTGAGGGACTGATGGGTGTTTGCAGCCTGGTCACACCCCCTTCAGGGTGGGGGTTCCCACTGGGGTGCCTGGCCAGCCTGGGTGAGGGGCTGATGGCTGTTTGCAGGCTGATCACACCCCTTTCAGGGTGGGAGTCCCCACTGGGGTGCCTGGCCAGCCTGGGTGAGGGGCTGATGGCTGTTTTCAGGCTGGCCACACCCCCTTTAGGGTGGGGGGGTCCCCACTGGGGTGTCTAGCCATTCTGGGTGAGGGGCTGAGGCCGTTTTCAGGCTGGCCAAGCCCCCCCCCCCGGTGACAGAAGCTCCCAGCCTCTCCTTTTTTTCTTTTTTCTTTTTATTCTGAGATTTATTTACCTTCTATAATTGAAACTTTTTTGCCTTCAGTGGAGCTGAGCAGGCTGTGGCAGGCGGGAAGCTTGGCTTCCTCCATCACTGGAGCAACCAAGCCTCCTGGTCTCTCCAGCTCCCTGGCTGCCGGCCGACATCTTGGTTGGGTTAATTTGCATAGAGACACTCTGATTGGTTGGTGGGCATGGCTTAAGGCATAGCAAAGGTATGGTCAATTTGCATGTTTGTCTTTTATTAGATTAGATGGGGGTTGGGGTCAGCCAGGGAGAGGTCAATGGAGGAAAGAGGAGACTTATGTAATACTTTCAACAATAAAGAATTTAAATTTTTTTAAAAAGGACTTTTGAGGAATTACTATGACTTAGCTATTGTTTCACTGACATTTTCTTGTAAGATCAAGAGAAACACAGCATCAAAACTTGCAAAATGATTGTGTGTAGACTGAAAGAAAATTTCCCCCAAACAGTGAAGGACTCTAAAAGAACAGATGTACCACCATTGCTCTCCACAGCATAGAGAGCCACACTGAGGGAATGCACAGGCATCAATAACGGAGTCAAAAATGATTCAAGACACTCTGAATCTGTGAAGAATATTTACGAATACCTTAACTAGTGTATCTGACATATATATATTTTTTAAATATATTTTATTCATTTTTCACAGAGAGGAAGGGAGAGAGAGAGTTAGAAACATTGATGAGAGAGAAACATCAATCAGCTGCCTCCTGCACATCTCCCACTGGGGATGTGCCCGCAACCCAGGTACATGCCCTTGACCGGAATCAAACACGGGACCCTCCAGTCCGCAGGCCGACACTCCATCCACTGAGCCAAACCGGTTTCGGCGACATATATTTCATTTTATATATGCATAACAGTATTGTATAATCTTGTTAAAGTGTTTAAAATCATTTTAAAGTCTAAAAATTATTTTCAATAAATTTAAAATAGAAATTCAAGCCAAAACCTGTGGACTGAAAGGTCCCAGGTTCGATTCCGGTCAAGGGCATGTACCTGGGTTGTGGGCACATCCCCAGTGGGAGATGTGCAGGAGGCAGCTGATCGATGTTTCTCTCTCATCGATGTTTCTAACTCTCTCTCTCTCTCTCTCTCTCTCTCCCTTCCTCTCTGTAAAAAATCAATAAAATATATTTTAAAAAAAAATTTTTAATAGAAATTCAAAAAAACACACCAATACAAGGTAATCTTTTGGGCTCCTTGTTATATTTTAACATCATCAAGCCCCTTTGTAATCCCAATGAGATCCTCCAGAGACCAAAAACCAATGCTTTTTTAATTAGCGAAATTAAACCTACAGCTCTAAACTTCAATGCTTGTTTCATTATCCAGGAAAGGTACTCATTCCCATATCTGTTTCTCCAGTCTATAAACATAACCGTGCCTTTTTACTCAACCTAGAATCATTCTTTAAGGTTCAGCTAAAACACTAGTTTGTAGCATTATGCTAAGCAAAGTCAGTCAGTCAGTCAGAGAAAGATAAATATAACATGATCTCACTCATTTGTGGAATATAATGAACAACATAAACTGATGAACAAAAACAGATCCAGAGACAGACACGCATCGATCAGACCATCAAAACCTCAGAGGGAAGGTAGGATAGGGTGGGGTAAGGGTGAGAGATCAACCAAAGGACTTGTATGCATGCATATAAGCATAACCAATAGACACAGACAGACACCATGGCGGTGAGGGCATGGGGGGGGAGAGGGGAGGAGAGACAATGGGGGAGTAAGGACACATATATATATATAATACCTTAATCCAGTGGTTCTCAACCTTCTGGCCCTTTAAATACAGTTCCTCATGTTGTGACCCAACCATAAAATTATTTTCATTGTGCCCTAGCCAGTTTGGCTCAGTGGATAGAGCGTCGGCCTGTGGACTCAGGGGTCCCAAGTTCGATTCTGGTTACGGGCATGTATCTTGGTTGCGGGCACATACCCAGTGGGGAGTGTGCAGAAGGCAGCCGATCGATGTTTCTCTCTCATCGATGTTTCTGACTCTCTATCCCTCAACCTTCCTCTCTGTAAAAAATTAATAAAAGATATATTTTTAAAAAATTATTTTCATTGTTACTTCATAACTGTAATGTTGCTACTGTTATGAATCGTAATGTAAATATCTGATATGCAGGATGGACTTAGGCGACCCCTGTGAAAAGGTCGTTTGACTGCCAAAGGGGTTGCGACCCACATATTGAGAACCGCTGCCTTAATCAATAAAGAAAATTTAAAAAACAAACAAACACTAGTTTCTAAGATCAGCTCCTGGCATCCTCCCAACCCATTTATCCCATCCTATCCTACCCCTAAATCAATTGCATGACTGCCCTTTCCTGTTTATCTAACATTTAATCAATAAATTATTCTAACAATCGTAATAATTATCCCTGTTCCATGAAATTCTCTCTACTCCAGCCCTTAATGAACTGCTCCTTTCAAATGCAGTACTTACAGTCAAATGCACAAAAATAAGGATTTCAATTCAAATACTGAACACTTTTATACTAGCACTGTGATAACCCTAATGATAAGATAACAGGCACAATTTTCTATATGTAAAAAAAAGGACAAAATGAATAAAAGATGAACTCCATTTTAATGAACATAATGCTAAAGTCTTTACAGGTGAAAGGTACTAGTGCAACTTACTATGAAATGCATCCAAAAAATTTTTTTTAAAAACCACCTTATAAGACTAAACATGTCAAACTCGCGGCCCACAACGAATATTTTTGCAGCCCAGCCAATATAACGGTATGTAAGAAACATTTTAATAAAAATTTTGTGACTCAATTTTTACAATATCCTCTTATACATAATTATTAATAACGAACTACAACATTTGCTAGTGACTGATTACTATAATCCGATTGCATTCATTTCTCTTACACGCCTTAAGCGTAGGCACAACATTTCTCTCCACTAATACTAGCAGTGAATACTTTAGCAGCCGATCGCCACGTCATTAGTCTTGGACTAACTTGTTTGGTGTGCGTAACAGGAAATATTTCGCTTTTGGAGAACAAGAACAATAGTCAAATGCATGAATAGTCAAAAGGTATGAATAGATAGAAAAGAGAAACAAACACTAGTTTATATGCGCTACGCTTATTAATTTGTGCAGTTATTCAGTGTCTAGTAAGTTAATATTTAAGAAAAAATATTAATTTTTTTTAAATTTTTCTATTATTTTATGTTAACGATTACTCATTTATATCAGCCCTTTGTATTCAGCATGTCTCTATCGAAATAAACCTACATTTATATGAAAATTGAAGCTTTTGTTTTGTTGTGGCCCACATCAATTTAAACCTTATTTGGCTCATGTTAGCCTTTGAGTTTGACATGCATGTTATAGACAAGCAACAGTAAGGTCATTACCAGAGGGAAATGTAGGTGGGGGAAGGCAGGAGAGGGTAATGGAGGGATAAATGGTGATAGAGACATGACTTGAAGTGGTAAACACACAATACAATACACAGATGATATATTATAGAATTGCACACGTTAAGAATATATAATTTTATTAACCAATGTAACGCCAATCCTATCTAATAAAAGAGAAACATGGTAATTGGCATACGACCGCTACCCTTCCCATTGGCAAATCAGGGCAATATGCAAATTAACTGCCAGCCAAGATGGCGGCCGGCAGTCAGGCAGCTTAAACTGAACAGGAGGCTTGCTTGCTTCAGTGACGGTGGAAACCAACATTCCCTGCCTGCCTTGCCAGCCTCTGAGCTTGCAGTTTAAGAAACATTGTAACAAACATAGAAGCTAAACAAAACCCCAGAAACCAGCTTTCAGCAGGCTGGGATCTTAGAGCTGGAGTTGATACAGAGTTTCAATTATAGAACCTAAACAAACCAGATACCTTCTTTCAGCAGCAGAGGCCTAAGAGCTGGAGCCAAGCCTCAGAGCTAAAGCTGGCCCAGAATAAAAAAAAAAAAAAGAAAAGAAAAAAAGGAGCAGTTGGGAGCTTCAGTCGGCCTGAAAACAGCCATCAGCCCCTCACCCAGACTGGCCAGGCACCCCAGTGGGGACCACCACCCTGATCCAGGACACCCTTCAGGGCAAACCAGACGGCCCACACCCATGCACCAGGCCTCGATTCTATATAGTAAGAGGGTAATATGCCTCCCAGCACCAGGATCAGCGGAGCCGAGAGGCCTCCCGGCACCAGGATCAGCGTGACAGGGGGCAGCACCCAAACCCCGATTGCCCTGCGGCTCTGTGCGTGACAGGGGGTGGTGCACCAACTCCCCTATCGGCACTACTCTGTGAGTGACAGGGGGGAGCTCCCCAACCCCCTGATGGGCCCTGCTCTGTGCGTGACAGGGGGGAGCTCCCCAACCCTCTGATCGAACCTGCTCTGTGCATGACAGGGGGGAGCTCCCCAAACCCCTGATCGGCCCTGCTCTGTGCATGACAGGGGGCGGCGCCGCAACCTCCCCATCGACCCTGCCTTGGGTGTGACGAGGGCAGTGCCCCAACCCCCCAATCGGCCGTACCCTGAGCGTGACTGAGGGTGGCATCGCAACCTCCCAATCCGCCCTGCTCTGTGCATGACAGGGGGCGGCGCCCCAACTCCCCAATCGGCCCTGCTCTGAGCCCAGCCAGGGGCTGCACCTAGGGATTGGGCCTGCCCTCTGCCACCTGGGAGCAGGCCTAAGCCAGCAGGTCGTTATCTCCTGAGGGGTCCCAGACTGCGAGAGGGCACAGGCCGGGCTGAGGGACCCCTTATCCCCCCCGAGTGCACAAATTTTTGTGCACCAGGCCTCTAGTAAATTCAATAAGCCCACTGGTGTAACTAGGTACTTGAACAATGACCAGGAGGTCACAGTTCAATTCTGGTCAGGGAACATGCCACAGTTGTGGGCTCGATCCCATCAGGGGGCAGGCAGCCAATCAATGATTCTCTCTCAGCATTAATGTTTCTATCCCCTCTCCCTTCCTCTCTGAAATCAATAAAAAATATGGATGATTGACGGCTATAAGATAATAATGGCTATATAAATGAATATATGACAAAGCAAATATAGCAAACTGTTAAAGGTTGAATCTAGGTGATGGGTATACAGGTGGTCACAGTACAATTATGTATACTGGAAATATTTCTAATAAAGCATTGAGGGAGGCCTGACTAGTGTGGTTCAGTTGGTTGAGCATCAACTCATACACCACAAGGTCCCCGGTCAGAGCACATGGCCAGGTTGTGGGCTCAATCCCTGGTGGGGCATACAGAAGGCAGCCAATAACGTTTCTCTCTCTCCTTTTCTATCTCTCTAAAATCAATAAAAGCATGTTTTAAATGTTAGGCCCTAGCTGGTTTGGCTCAGTGGTTGGAGCATCAGCCCATGGACTAAAGGGTGCTGGGTTCGATTCCAGTCAAGGGCACATACCTTGGTTGCAGGCTCGATCCCCAATCCCCCAGCCTAGGTCTGGGTTACATGCCGGAGGCAACCAGTGGATATGTCTCTCTCACATGTCTGTCTGTCTGTCTCTCTCTTCCTTTCCCTTCCACTCTCTAAAAATCAATGGAAATATAACCTCGGTTAAGGATTAACAAAAGTAAAATAAAATAAAAATTTTTAAAAAATTTGGGAACAGAACAGAGAACCCAGAAATCGACCCAAGCCATTATGCTCTAATATTTGACAAAGGAGACAAGAGCGTACAATGAAGTCAAGACAGACTCTTCTATAAATGGTGATGGTAAAGCTGGACAGATTCATGAAAAAAAATGAAACTAGACCACCAAATTATACCATACACAAAAATAAACTCAAAATGGATAAAAGACTTAAACATAAGACAGGAAACCATAAAACTTAGAAGAATCCATAGGCAGCAAAATATCAAACATATCTCGTAGCAATCTGTTTACCAACATATCTCCTAGGACAATGGAAACTAAGGAGAAAATAAACAAATGGGACTACATCAAAATAGAAAGTTTCTGCACAGCAAAAAAAACCACCAACAAAATAACAAAGCCCACTGCATGAGAGAACATATTTGCCAATGTGACATCTGATAAGGGTTTAATCGACAAAAATTATAGGGAACTCATACGACTTAACAAAAGGGAGATAATCCAATCAAAATGGGCAAAGATACTTCTCGAAAGTGGACATACAGAAGGCCAAGATTCATATGAAAAAATGCGCAAAGTCACTAATCATCGGAGAGATGCAATTCAAAACAACAATGAGGTACCCTCTCACACCTGTCAGAATGACGACCATCAACAAATCAATAAACAACAAATACTGGCAAGGATGTGGAGAAAAAGGAACCTTCATGCACTGGTGGTGGGAGTGCAGACTGCTGCAGACACTGTGGAAAACAGTATTGAGTTTCCTCAAAAAATTAAAAATGGAACTCCCATTTGACCCAGTAATCCCACTTCTTCAAATATATCCCAAGAAATCAGAAACACCAATCAGAAAGAATATATGTACCCCTATGTTCACAGTAACACAATTTACAATAGCTAAGAATTGGAAACAGCCTGTGCCCATCAGCACATGAGTGGCTTAAAAAGCTGTGGTACATCTACACAATGGAATACTATGCTGCTGTAAAAAAGACAGAACTCTTACCATTTGCAACAGCATAGATATAGATCAGTGATGGCGAACCTTTTGAGCTTGGTGTTTCAGCATTTTGAAAAACCCTAACTTAACTCTGGTGCCATGTCACATATAGAAATTTTTGGATATTTGCAACCATAGTATAAAAAAGATTTATATTTTTGATATTTATTTTATACTAGAGGCCTGTTGCACGAAGAGATTCGTGCAATAGGCCTTCCCTTCTCCTGGCTGCGGGCACCAGTTTTCCTCTGGCACCCGGGACTCAGGCTTTCGCTCTGGCCGGAGCCGCCTTTGGTCTTCGCGGCCCCAGACGGAGCCGCCTTCCATCTTCTGTCTTCTCTGCTCTGGCTCGCCTTCAGTCTTCGCTCCGCCACTTGGAGCCTACATATGCAAATTAACCGCCATCTTTGTTGGCGGTTCATTTTCATATCGCACTGAATTGCCAATGGGAGGTGTAGCGAAGGTACAGTCAATTACCATTTGTCTATTATTAGATAAGTTATTTAAATGCCATTTAACAAAGAAAAATCAACCAAAAAAATGAGTTGGCGTGTCACCTCTGACACGCATGTCATAGGTTCGCCATCACTGGCATAGATGGACCTGGAAAGCATTATGCTAAGTGAAATAAGCCAGTAGGTGAAAGGTAAATATCACATGATATCACTCATTTGTGGAATATAATGAACAACATAAACTGATGAACAAAAATATATCCAGAAACATAGAAGCACTGAACAGACCATCAAACCTCAGAGGGAAGGCAGGGGAGGTGGGAACGGTAGATGGGGTGGGGTAATACATTAACCAAAGGATTTGTATGCATGCATATAAGCATAGTCAGTGGACACAGACAGCAGTGGGGTGAGAGCATGTGCTGGGTGCCAGGAGCAGCCAGGCAGAGGTCAATGGGGGGAAAAGGAGACATATGTAATACTTTCAACAATAAAGAATTTAAATTAAAAAAAAAATCAATGGAAAAATATTCTCAGGTGAGCATTAACAAATAATAAAAAAATGTTAGAGGAAATGAATAAAAGAGTCATGCTCTCCCCCCCCCCAAGTGAGCTTACAGTACAGTGAAGGTATCACACAAGCAATTATAATTATTATGAAAGTACACTGGCATAAATATGCATAGGATACTCACGGCACAGAAAATTGGCTCTTAACTGGGAAAGGGAAGTTCAGGTATGGTTTCCAGGTGACCCCAATCTAAATCTGAAGGACATGAACAGTTATACTGGCAAGTGGGTACATCAGTGTTTTAGACATCAGAATGAGCTCAAAAAAACAAAGTGGGCTTCAAATAGCGTGGTATCTATAATAATAAAAGTGTAATATGCTAATTAGCCAGACGTTTTTCTGGAAGAAGCCAGGGCTGAGAGGGAAGCCCGGGTCCTGGGTGCCTGCCGGCAGCTGGAGAGAAGCCAGTGCCGGCAGCTGGGGGAAGGAAGGCTCACTCTTGCACAAATTTCGTGCATCGGGCCTCTGGTATAACATAACCAAAAACAGTTTGATACTACTGCAATATATGAGGAAAGGGAGGGAGGTTGGTTGGTTTGGAATTCTCTGATAAACTTCTATTGAACCTCAATCACTACCTCCCCTCTGTAAGGAACACTCCCTGAACTCCCCCAGATAATCACTACCTCTTTCTGTTACTATACACAAGCACCTATCATTACAATAAGGATCCTTTATTTTAAGGTTTTTGTTTCCTTAGATACCTTCTGTATTAAGACTAGACTTTTTGAGGATAAAAACTGCACTTTCATACAATGAAAATACACCATTATAAAGTTTGTTGTTTTGACATAAAGTTTGTTCTTTTGACATAAAGTATGCCCTAAATCATATCCCCACAAACTTCCCACACAACAATGTCTAGGTTCATTTCATGTAGAGAAATAATTATAACAGCACATTTTCTTTAAGAACAAATATTAATGTCCAGCCCTAGCCGGTTTAGTTCAGTGGATAGAGCATCGGCCTGTGGACCAAAGTGTCCTGGGTTCGATTCCGGTCAAGGGCATGTACCTTGGTTGCAGGCTTCTCCCCGGCTGGGGCCCTGGTCAGGGCTTGTGGAGGAGACAACCAATCAATTTGTTCTCTCACATTGGTATTTCTCTCTGACTTTCCCTCTCTCTTCTACTCTCCCTAAAAATCAATGGAAAAGTATCCTCGGGTGAGGATTAACAACAACAAAAAAATTTATATATATGCCCAGAAAATTATGCATTTTAAAAAGCCATGGGGCCCAGCTGGATTGGCTCAGTTGGTTGAGCATCGTCCTGTGCACCGAAGGGTTGCTGGTTAGATCTCCAGTCAAGGCATACACCTGGGTTGAGGGCTCAATTCAGTTGGGGCACGTATGAAAGGCAACTGATCAATGTGTCTCTCTGTCTCTCTCTCTCTCTGTCCTTGGGTGAGGATTAAAAAATAAATTAATTTTTAAAAGGGCATGTGAATGAGTACATTCATAAATATAAAGTATATACTGCTAAAAATGTGCTGATGTTATAAAATGTAAGATAGTATGTCATCAAGTGAAAAGAACAAGTTACAGATCAATAGTATCAACTTGATGCAATTTGTTTATGCTTAGAAATTTTCCAGAAAGATAGAAAGAAGCAACCAGCAGTGATTACCTCTGAAAACTGGGAGTAGAGGGATTGGAATTTTTCAGTTTACACCCCTTTTGTACTCAATTTTTACCATGGACAGGAATCATTATTTTTACACAAGTAATAATAGAGTCCTTCCTTCTTTTGAAGCAGCTTGCACCAAACATTTAAAAAATCCTTTGAAGACATGAGTACCATGCTACAGAACCCCCTATATTTTACAGAAGCAGTAAAATATACAACCACCAAGAAGGCAAATATTCCTAAGAATTATAGTGCAGGGAACTCTCAATGGTTTCACTTGCAGACATACTCTCTGAAGATTAATTTAAAAAAAATAAAATAGAAATTATATAGATGATATATAGATGTAGATAGATAGACAGATAGAAAGACAGACAGATGAAAAAGAGGGGAGTTAGAGGAGAGGGCGAATGAGAGAGGAGAGAAGGGAGAGAAAGAGGGAAAAGAGAAGAGAGAGGAGTGAGGGGAGAGGGAAGGGTGGGAGGGATTGAGGGAGGGAAGAATGGAGGGACAGGGAGAGAGAGGGAGAGAAAGAACGAGAATGAATGAACGGACGAATGAGAATAAACCAATTTACCAATGTACTTAATGAAACACAACTGGAAACAACTGAAAGAGCACTCCAGTGAGTTTTCAAACCATCTAAATCATCATACCATTTCTCCAGGTAAATTCTAACAAGCTTCTTTTAAAATCAGAATATAAATGAGAAATACAAGAATCAATGGTGCACTGTGACTTGTAGTACTCACAGATGAATGGAAAAAGAGAAGGAATCAAACTAACACCTCAACCAGTCTTTTTTTTATGGAAGCAATGAAACAGAAAAGAACACACACCATAAAATATATCAACCATAAAATATATGAAGTAATTTAGAAGGCAGAGAACAGTATTTGCTTTGCTGATTGACAAGAAACAGAAAACAATGGGCACAGAAGATTACAATGGATAGCTTAAAGCATTCATTTTTCAACCACTAATTACTAAAATTCTGTGTCACACCAAAACATATTTTTTTCCCAATCTGATCAAAAAATTGGTATACTTTTGATTCATTCACACCAGATGGCTATTGTTGTGTTGGCTGGTGTCATTTTTTTTTTATTTGACAATCTAAGGAAAAAGAGGTCAGTGCCCCTGACTAAATAGTCAAGTATTGCATGTATTAAAAATTCATACAGCACACCGGTTGAAAATCACTGGATTAACGTATGCTTCTTTCATTTTACCAAGAAATTGAAGATTCTCAAATAAATCCATTAAGGTACAAAAATCGTTATATAAGACATAGGTCTACTTACAGTGGCTATAATTTTCAAGAACAAGAAGAAAAGAATAACACTAAAATTCCATGATAAAATTCAATGGATTGAATGATCATGTGTGCTGAGAGTTTACAAAAAGAATCAAGTAAAAAGCCAGTAGTTGAGACTATTAAAATCCGCCCAAAGTTTAAGAAACAATATAGTGAATCGTCATCTAGGTCAAACCCTCTGAGCATTTTTAAAACAATGTTCTTCAGTACACACTACACAGGAAGCATATGACCTTGGTTCCCACCAAATTACATGCAAAATTGCCTCTAAAGAACTCAGAACAATCACATAGCATCTATTACCCTGAAAAATCACTTATTTTCACTTTTCTCCCCAGGCTTTATCTGTATGTGCATGCATAGATGCCTAGGTGTCAGTTTTTCAAAACTATAAACACAATGAATATTTATTGTGCACAATTTTAATGTCTATATGCATTTCTACCATTTTTATAATAGCCATAATAAACTAACAGGTTCATGAAATTCCACCAGAAATGCTGTATCATAACCTACTTACTTAAGATTGATCTCAATATTTGATATAACTAATACTGCTTCCTGTGTATAGATTTTATATGAAATTATTTCCTATTTTCTCATTATTAGGTTCAATTAGATCAACATTTATTTTAGGGCTCTTGATTACAGACAAGGTGCATGTCTACAATTTTTTGCAATTTGTAAAATGGGGAGATTTGCACCTAGTCTTTACAAGCTTACTGCCTAAGGATTTAAAATTACACTTAGCATAGTGCCTGACACTTAGTAAGACTCAATTAAGTGGTAGCAATAGTATTAAAAACTTCATGTCTACTAACACTTAAAATCAGAATAGTTGTTCACATCAATTTGTATAAATGCTGAGTAACATAAAACTTTGCTCATATTTACTACAAATGTGTCCCCAAATTTGTTTTAATCTTAGTTGTTCCTTTCTGTACCATAAAGACATGAGTTTTATCTCTGACACTTTGTAAAATAAACCTTACATTATTGAACACATTCCATGTTTCTCAAACTTAACATAATACACTACCTTTAATTATTTCCAGATGGTATACTGCCCATCTACAGATGAGAAAGCAAAAGAAATTAATTTCCACAAGGCCACACAGTTAATGAGGAGAGGAGTCATAGGATTCCAACTTAAATCTGCATAACCCTAAGGCTCATTACTACCTTCATTCCAGTATCCAATTTCCCTCAAAATATATTCAAATGTTTTTGGAAGCTATTCACCATTACAAGTATAAACATGAACCAGAAAACTACTATGAAATCCTAATACCTTTGTTTTCTGCCAGCCTATTCATCCAGTAGCATGCACATCTCCAATATCAAACATGGAAGATTAGAAACAATACAGGATCAACCTGAGGAGACCTGGATTAGAATCTTTACACATTAGCTTTGTAATGTTAAATTATTTCTTATATGTATATAAAAGCTAAGCAAACGGAATGCCGGAACTACCGGAACAACTGGAACAACCAGAACAACTGCAGCCCCTCCCCAGGCCTGCCCGGCCCCCCGATCAGCACCCGCACCCCAAATGGGGGCAGAGCCAGCCAATCAACCACCCGCAGCCCCCTGCCCCGCCAGCTCCCCATGGCCCCTCCCCCCAATCAGCCCCACCCCCGATCGTCCCCCCACCCTGATCAGGGGTGTAGCCAGCCAGCCTACCTCCTGTGTCCCCTCCCCCTTGCCGGCCCAGCCCCAATGGCCCCCATAGGGTAATGGGCAGGCTGGACCCCACCCATGCACGAATTCATGCACTGGGCCTCTAGTACATAAATAAAGGCGGTTAGAACTAAAGCTTCCTTGTAATCTAAAATTCTATAGTTCTAAAGAACGCAACCAGAATCAGGGAATAAGATGTATTCTAGTGTTTCTGTTACCAATTCTAGTTGTGGGACCCTGGACCATGTATGGCTCCTCTGAAAAGCTAATTCTTCATTTGTAAAGTAGCATGAATACCACAATAATCCTTCTCTAAAGGATTATTATGAGGACAAAGTGAAAATGATATGTAAACTCTACAATGCACTAAAAGTATGGTGGGATCATCACTACCATTACATTTTATTAACACACATAATAAGCAGCACATCCAGAATTTGATATTAGGCAATACATTCAACATTGGAGAATACAGAGCAAACAAACCCTCCCCCAATCTTCCTACAAGATAGTGCAAAAAAGCAATACACAGTTGACCCTTAAACAACACAATTTGAACTGCACAGGTCCACTTTACATGCAGATTTTTTTCAATAAACACTTAAATGTATTTTCCTTATGATTTTGTTAATAACATTTTCTTTTCTCTAGCTTACTTTATTGTAAGAATGCACTATATAGCCCTAGTTGGTTGATCAGTGGTTAGAGTTCAGCCCAGAAACTGAAGGGTCTCAGGTTCAATTCTGCTCAAGGGCACATATCTTGGTTGCAGGCTCGATCCAAGATCCCGTCGGAGCACGTGTGGGAGGCAGCCAATCGATATCTCTCTCTCACCTCAATGTTTCTCTGTATCTCTCTCTCTGTCTCTCCCCACTCCCACTCTCTCTAAAAAAAAAACAATGGAAAAAAGTATCCTCTGGTGAGGATTACCAAAAAACACAACACACACAAAAACACACAGTATAGAGCCCAGCCAGTGTTCTCAGTTGTTAGAGCATCAACCTGTGCACCAAGAGGTCTCGGATTCAATTCCCAGTCAAGGGCACATACCTGGGTTGTAGATTCCATCTCTAGCTCTGGTCGGGGTGCATGAGACACAACCAATCCATGTGTCTCAATGTTTTTCTCTCCCACACCCCGCCCTCCACTCTCTAAAAAGTAATGGCGTGGCTCAGTGGTTAAGCATCAAACTATGAACCAGGAGGTCACAGTGGTTCAATTCCCAATCAGGGCTTGATCCCCAGTGTGGAGTATATACAAGGCAGCTAATCAATGATTCTCTCTCACCATTGATGTTTCCATCTCTCTCTCCCTCTCCTTCTCTGAAATCAATAAAAATATATTTGTAAAAAATAATAAAATAAAAAGTGATGGAAAAAATATCCTTGGGTTAACAAACAAAAAAATACATTTCATTTTCAAAATTGAGCTATCAGCTGTTAAAGTGTGTATATTTTTGAAGGACACCCTGTATAACACATATACAAAATAAGTGTTAAGGCTTTCAGTCAATAGTAGGCTATTAGTAGTTAAGCTTCAGGGAAACTCAAAAGTTATACTCACATTTTCTAATGTGTGTGGGTAAGATGTCAACAACCCTATCCCCTGGATTGTGTAATGGCCAACTGTAGTTTGACTAACTATACTCTTTTTTCACCTGCTTCAGATTTCTTAACTTCTGCATTTTGCAAAAGCATCCCGTCTACATTTGGAAATACAGCATGCCCTCGAATAACATCATTTCGTTCAACATCATTTTGTTATAGCATTGAGAATGCCATAGTAATTTAACTCTTGGTTGTATCAATTAACCTATGGTAAAACTGTTTTGGTTATACCTAATTTCGCTTCATCATAGAACCTATCGACGATGTTAAGTGAGGACTTACTGAACACCAAATCATATGTATAGGAATAAATCCTCGTCCTAACTTGTGAAGATAAAACTAATCAGAAGAAAACCTGCTAATAGTCATAGCTCAGACATAGTTACATACAGAGAAAGATTTATTTAACAAACTTCTGGAGACTGATGGCTTTTTTTTTAGCCTTACCTCTAATTTCTTGTATCTAGAGCAGTACTACTGACAAGCCCCTCAGATCTCAAAACTTATTCCTCCTTCTCAAACTGATTTCTAAAAATCCTATCTAATAAAAGAGAAATATGGTAATTGGCGTATGACCGCTACCTTTCCCATTGGCTAATCAGCGAGATATGCAAATTAACTGCCAGCCAAGATGGCGGCAGGCAGCCAGGCAGCTTGAAACTAACATGAGGCTTGCTTGCTTCAGTGACTGAGGACTCAAACGTTCCCCACCCGCCTTGCCGGCCTCTGAGCTTGCAGTTTAAGAAACATTGTAACAAATATAGAAGCTAAACAAAACCCGAGAAACCTGCTTTCAGCGAGCCCGGGATCTCAGAGCTGGAGTTATACATTGTTTCGATTATAGAACCTAAACAAACCAGATACCTTCTTTCAGCAGCAGAGGCCTCAGAGCTGGAGCCAGAGCTAAAGCAAGCCCACAATTAAAAAAAAAAAAAAGAAAAAAAGGAGCAGTTGGGAGCTTCAGTTGGCCTGAAAAAAGCGCTCAGCCCCTCACCCAGACTGGCCAGGCACCCCAGTGGAGACCCCCACCCTGAAGGGTGTGTGACCAGCTGCAAACAGCCATCATCCCCTCACACAGACTGGCCAGGCACCCCAGTGGGAACCCCCACCCTGAAGGGTGTGTGACCAGCTGCAAACAGCCATCATGCCCTCACCCAGACTGGTCAGGCACCCCAGTGGGGACCCCCACCCTGAAGGGTTTGTGATCAGCTGTAAACAGCCATCATACCCTCACCCAGGCTGGCCAGGCACCCCAGTGGGGACCCCCACCCTGATCCAGGACACCCTTCAGGGCAAACCAGCCAGCCCCACCCATGCACCAGGCCTCTATCCTATATAGTAAAAGGGTAATATGCCTCCCAGCACGGGATCAGCGTGACAGGGGGCAGCGCCCAAACCCCCTGACTGCCCTGCGGCTCTGTGTATGACAGGGAGTGGGGCCACAACCTCCCTATCCGCCCTGCTCTGTTCCGGACACCAGAAGGCGCCCCAACCCCCTGATGAGCCCTGCTCTGTGCCTGATAGGGGGGAGCTCCCCAACCCCCTGATCGCCCTGCAGCTCTGTGTGTGACAGGGGGCGGTGCCCCAACCCCTGATCGGCCCTGCTCTGTGTGTGACAGGGGGCGGCGCCCCAAACCCCCCCCCCCACGGGCCCTGCTCTGTGTATGACAGGGTAGAGCCATAACCTCCCCATTGGCCCTGCCCTGAGTGTTAGAGTGGTGGCGCCCCAACCCCGATCGGCCCTGCTCTGTGGGTGATAGAGGGCGGCGCCCCAACCCCCTGATCCACCCTACCCTGAGTGTGACAGGGGGCGGTGCCCCAACTCCCTTATCGGCCCTACTCTGTGAGTGATAGGGGGGAGCTCCTCAACCCCCTGATCGGCCCTGCTCTGTGCATGACAGGGGGGAGCTCCCCAATCCCCTGATTGACCCTGCTCTGTGCGTGGCAGGGTACAGAGCCCCAACCCCCTGATGGGCCCTGCTCTGTGCGTCACAGGGGGCAGCGCCCCAACCCCCTGATTGGCCCTGCTCTGTGCATGACAGGGGAAGGCGCCCCAACTTCCCAATCGGCCCTGCTCTGAGCCCAGCCAGGGGCTGCACCTAGGGATTGGGCCTGCCCTCTGCCACCTGGGAGCAGGCCTAAGCCAGCAGGTCGTTATCTCCCGAGGGGTCCCATACTGCAGGAGGGCACAGGCCGGGCTGAGGGACCCCCCCGCCCCCCACCCCGAGTGCACAAATTTTTGTGCACCAGGCCTCTAGTAAATAAATAAATAAATAAATAAATAAATAAATAAATAAACAAACAAACAAACAAACAAACAAACAAACAACCCTGAATGATTTCTAAAACTTCAGACATTTAGTTACATTCACAACTAGGATTGATTTATAAATATTGAATGTATTTATAAACTAGTGGCCCGGAGCACAAAATTCGTGGGGGGGGGGGGTTGTCCCTCAGCTTGGCCTGCACCCTCTCCAATCTGGGAAACCTTGGGGGATGTCCAATTGCCAGTTTAGGCCTCATCCCTGTGTGATCCCTCATGGCCCTGTGGGATCAGGCCTAAACTGGCAGTCGGACATCCCTCTCGCAATCTGAGACTGCTGGCCCCTAACCGCTCATCTACTTGCCTGCCTGATCGCCCCTAACCACTCTGCCTGCCTGCTTGCCCCCAACAGCCCCGCCCCCCACCAGCCTTCTCACCCCCAACTGTCCCCCTTGCCGCCTGATCATCCCCACTGTCCCCCCTGCCAGCTTGCTCATCCCAAACTGCCCCCCCCACCGGCCTCATGGCCCCCAACTGCCCTGCCCAGCTGGACTCATGGCCCCCAACTACCCCCCAGCCAGCCTGCTCGCCCCCAACTTCCCCCCCTTGCCGGCCTGTTCGCCAACTGCCCCCCCCCGCCAGCTTGCTCTCCCCCAACTGCCCCCCCACCCCTGCTGGCCTGATCACCCCCTACTGCCCTCCCCTCCTGGCCTGATCGCCCCTAACCACTTATGCCTCAGCCCCGCCACCATGGTGTTGTCCGGAAGGTCGTCCGGAAGGTCTCCCGGTCTAATTAACATATTAGCCTTTTATTAGTATAGATATTTTAGTCAATATCTAAATTATTAAATCATTCGTTCAACAAATATTTCTTGAGTACCTACTGTACCAGGCATTGTTAGAGACACTGAGGATACAGCATTCAACAACAAAGCCCCTGTCCCCATGGTGCTTAAATTCTAGTAGGGGGAAGAGAAGCGTCCACAAAGAAACAAGAAAATACCAGCAGTGACAAAAGCTACCATGAAAATAAAACAAGGTGATTGTATTGAGAAGGGAGCAGGGCTCCATTCACTATATTTAAACATAACATGCACAACCATTTTAACTAAACCTATAAATAATACATGTTATGTTCCTATCTAACATAAGTCTTAATCTATAGAGTGTTTGAAAATTAACTATTCTATATTTCCATTTGCCCCGAACTTCTCTCCCCAGACCTGAACATTTTTCCACTACAAATTTACTAGTGCATCTTTAATCACTCTAAAGTTAGATAGTCAAGAGCATTCTCAGATATCCTAAAGAAGAGTACCTTTTCCCATAGGTTTCACAATGCCTGGCACTGATAAAGTCTAAATAGGGGAAGTCTATGAACTACTACCTGCCATAACCATGAATGTGTTCATATGATTATTTTTAAGAATGATATGTAACAATTTTACTTTCTCTACCCTGCTCATGACTAAAAATTATCATTACTATCAAGAAACAGGCTGAACTACTAATGAAATTTTAATTTCACTGTAGGCTTCATTGTTAAAAAATTACCATGCAGTGACAAAAATAAAATCTGGGCTCTTCCCACTGGTTCTCTCATACTCTATTTACAATTTACAAAACACTTGAACACAGCTTATCCACAAACTGTCCACTGAATGCAACTTAGTACTATTGGGCTAGACAAGAGGATGCATAGATTATTGCAGGTTTCCTAAGCAACTGCTACTTGTAAATAGAAATGAACTAAAACTACAAATAAGGTGAACAGACATTACAAAATAATACACAGACCCAACTTAAAATAATTAGATACATCTACTTACTACTAAAAACCATCACTACCAGTAAATAACCAGAAAACTACTATTGTATACTCATAATAAAAAGGCCCTCAGGTTAAACTTAAAGTGTTGTCTGTCAGATTCAAAATACCTTGCTCAAAAATAAGGGGAAATGGTCAGTCTAGATAGTAATCAAAGAAAATCACATTAAAGAACCTGAAATACCACTGGCAGATGCTTAAAATAACATCTCCAAAGCAGGGATAATGTGGTTGCCATATATCACAGAAATGTTAGGCTCTGTAAGGTGAATAGAGCCCTATTGGAAAACAATGTATCTTCATTTAGAGAGCTTTAAAAGTTCACACTGACTGACAGTGTGATCCCACTCCTGGACATGATCAGATAGGGGTAAAATAAAACAAAGCTACCACATAGAAGCAGTGCCATCAAAATCAGAGAGTAAAGAGAAAAATGGACTGCAAGAAAAATATAGGTATTTCATGGTATGGCACCAAAATAAGCCAAAAATGTATATGGCTAAAATGATTCTGTGAACCAATTCCAATGTGTGTTGGGGGCTTTCCCAAACAGCACCAAGTAATTCTCCAGATACCAGTTGGGTATAACTACAATGCAACTCAAATCTGACCTTACCTACCAAGATACAGTACCAGATTCCATATGTTAAGGGTTAAGTCCTACAAAACTTGCCTCCTCCCCATTTCAGAGGCCAGTGGCAAGTCCAGGTAGTTACCTGTGCTTCTGACAGACTGGCAAGGTTCCACCAACCCCCTTCTCCTTAGGTTACTTTGCTAGCTTGGTTCATAGAACTCAAGAGAAACATTACTTACTAGATCAGCAGTTTATTACAAAAGGGTAACTTAGGAACAACCAGACAAAGAGGTGCATAGAGCAAGGTATGGGGCTTGGAGCTTCCATCCCCCTCAGAGTACCACTCTCCCCAAATCTCCATGTGTGTACCAACAAGGAAACTCCCCCGCCCTAGCTGTTTTGGCTCAGTGGCTAGCAGGGGTGGGCAAACTTTTTGACTCGAGGGCCACAATGGGTTCTTAAACTGGACCGGAGGGCCGGAACAAAAGCATGGATGGAGTGTTTGTGTGAACTAATATAAATTCAAAGTAAACATCATTACATAAAAGGGTACGGTCTTTTTTTTTTTAGTTTTATTCATTTCAAACGGGCCGGATCCGGCCCACGAGCCGTAGTTTGCCCACGGCTGGGCTAGAGCATTGGCTGAAGGGTCCCGGGTTCAATTCCGGTCAGGGGCACATGCCCGAGTTGTGGGCTCAATCCTTAATTGGGGGTGTGCAGGAGGCAGCCAATCAATGTTTCTCTCTCATTATTGATGTTTCTATCTCTCCCTTCCTCCCAGAAACCAATAAAAATATATGTTTTTAAAAAACAAAACGCACGGAAGCTCCCCAAACACTGTCCGTTTTGGTTTTTATTAAGATTTCATTACGGCCCTAACCGCTTTGGCTCAGTGGAAAGAGCGTCAGCCTGCGGACTCAAGGGTCCCAAGGTTCGATTCTGGCTAAGGGCATGTACCTTGGTTGCGGGCACATCCCCAGTAGGGGGTGTGCAAGAGGCAGCTGATCGATGTTTCTCTCTCATCGATGTTTCTAACTCTCTATCCCTCTCCCTTCCTCTATGTAAAAAATCAATAAAATATGTTTAAAAAAAAAGATTTCATTACGTAGATGTGGTTGATTAAAACATTGGCCATTGGTGACTGAGCTCCATTTCCAGCCCTTCTCCCCTCCCTGGAGGTCAGGGGATGAGACTGCAAGTTCCAATCCTCTAATCACAGAGTTGGCTCCACTAGCAACCAACCAACCCCCATCTTTAGGTGCATTCCAAAAGCCACTTCATTAATATAAAAGACACCTTTTCACTCTCAGCCCTTGGGGAGCTCTGTATTAGATACAGGGGAAAGAACAAATATGTATATTTCATAAATAAAAGTATCATACTAGCCTTGCTTCACTTTATCAAAAGTAAATTCCAGATCCATTAAATTTTTTAATGTGGGGAAAAAAGCAGAAGAGATTTTCATGTGGTAGGTAGCCAAGGCAGTGCTACTGCAAGGAATCCTATGTAATAAAAAGGCGATATGCAAATTGACCATCATGCCCTCATGTGGTCAAAGATGGCCACCCCCATGTGGTTACAAGATGGCCACCACAAGATGGCCGGCAGGAGAGGGCAGTTGTGGGCAATCAGGCCAGCAGGGAAGGGCAGCTGGGGGGACCAGGCCTGCAGGGGAGGGCAGCTGGGGCAACAAGGCCAGCAGGGGAGGGCAGTTGGGGGGACCAGGCCTGCAGGGGAGAGCAGTTGAGGGGGGCCAGGTCAGCAGGGGACGGCAGTTAGGGGTGACCGGGCCAGCAACAAAGGGCAGTTGGGTGTCGATCAGGCTGGCAGGGGAGTGGTTAGGGGCAATCATGCAGGCAGGCAGGCAAGTGAGCGGTTGGGAGCCAGCAGTCCCGGATTGTGAAAGGAATGTCCGACAGTAGAACATCCCCAAGGGGCCCCAGATTGGAGAGGGTGAAGGCTGGGCTGAGGGAAAGCCCCCCCCCCCCGCCCAGTGCACGAATTTTGTGCACCAGGCCTCTAGTTTTATTATGCACGGGTGGGATCCCTCAACCTAGCGGCTGATTGGGGCTTATCAGGGCCTTCTCGCCCAGTCCCGATCTGAGCCAATCGGGGCCGGCCGGCCAGGGGGAGGGACCACGGGAGGTTGGCCGGCCACAGGAGGTTGGCTGTGGGAGTTCACTGAACACCAGAGGGCAGCTCCTGCGTTTCAGCGTCTGCCCCCTCGGTACGCATCACAGCAACTGGCTGTTCAGTTGTTCGGTCGTTTGGTCATTCAGTCGCTTAGGCTTTTATATATATAGACATGGAAAAGCATGTAATGTATTCTTTTCACTTAACAATATATACATTATTACACCCATATAAAATATACACATGGCATTCTGTACTTACCCTTTTAGAAAACTTAACACACTTAATTGTAACTGCTTATTTAATCGTTTTCTCCCTACTAGACTATAAATTCTATGAGGACAGGGACCGGGTCTGTCTTGTTCATTACTAAATCCCCAGTGCTTAATTAACACAGTGCCTGCTACGTAGTGGACACTCAAATATTTGTGAATCAATTCTACTTCTGGGTATATACACAAAAGAATTTAAAAGAGAAACTTAAACAGATATCAACATTTTCACAATAACAAAAAGGTAGAAACAACCCAAGTGTCCATCATGGATGAATGAACAAAATGTAGCATATACATACAATGGAATACTATTCAAGCTTAAAAAGGGTGGAAATCCTGACATATGCTACAAATGGCTGACCATTGAAACCATTATGCCAAGTGCAATAAGCCAGTCACCAAAGGACATTCTATGCTTCCTCCTATATGAGATACCTAGAATAGTCAAATACATAGAGATAAAACAGAACACTGGTTACTAGGGACTGTTTGAGGACAGAGTGGAAGAGACAGGGAGTTGTTTAATGGGTACAGATTCATTACAGGGTAATGAAAAAAAAAAGTTGTAGAGAGGGATGATGATGATATTTCCACAACAATGTGAATGTACTTAATGCCACTGAACTGCACTCTTAAAATAGTTAAAAATGTAAAATTTATATTTTACCAAAATAAAAAATTAAGTACTTTTAGAATGAAGGTAGAATTTATGAGCAGTGTTTTCAGATAATAGTTTCTCTGAAATATTTTTCCAGGAATCAGAAAAGTGAGATTTTATAAGATACTCATGACTGGCATTATTTCTACCCAAGGTGAGCTTTTCCACAAAATTTGAAAACTATTAAGTGGTTGCCTACACATTTATTTCACATGGAAGTACAGAGGGAAAAAAGGTTTTCCTTTTCAAATAATCACTGGTTAGATCAGCTTTAAAGATAATTTCAACTTGACATAACTAGAACAGCTTTTATATCTATACAATTCAAAAGCATTTCCCAGATGGACAACATGCCATCTGGATTCTTTTCAAATTTGAAATATTTATGAATTTTATGCTATCTTTTCCTAGATTTTCTAACTCTCTGACCAGTCCATCAAAGGTCCTACTACCTCCTGCCCAATTAACAAGGTTTTCTGGTGATTGTGGCAAGAGAAGGAGATAAAGGTGGGTATGGAGGGTATAAATGGTGATGGAAGGAGACTTGATTTGGGATGGTGAACCCACAATAGTACACAAATGTGCTGTGGAATTGTGCACCTGAAATCTGTATAATTCTGTTAACCAGTGTCACCCCAATAAATTCAGTGAAAAGGAAAAAAAGGTTTTCACCCATTTCTATTTATTTATAAGTCCCCTCCTAAAAGCCAATGTACTTTATGCACAGGTATTCCTAACATATAGCTCCTGCTCTTATGTCTGCTAAACTCCAGTTACATAGTATCAGCTTAAGATTGAAATATCCAAAATAAAATTTGTGCCTGGCCAGCATGGCTCAGTGATTATTGACCTATGACCCCAGAGGTCATAGTTTGATTCCAGGTCAGGGGGCACATGCCCAGGTTGTGGTCTTGATCCCCAGTATGGGGAGTGCAGAAGTCTGTCTATCAATGATTCTCTGTAATCATTGATGTTCCTATCTCTCCCTCTCCCTTCCTCTCTGAAATCAATAAAAATATTTATTTAAATAAATAAAATTTGTCTCTTTCTCTCCAAAATCAGTTACCATTTCAATTACCATTTAAATGCAAGAGCACAGACCTGCCCATTAGTGTCACTCCAATAAGCCAAGGTTGTGGGTTTGATTCCTGGTCAAGGCACATACAAGAATCAACCAATGAAATGAATGCATCTCTCTCTCTCTTTTTCTCCCTCTCTCTCTCTCTGTCTCTCTCTCTCTTGCTCGCTCATCAATAAAAATTTTAAAAAATTAAAAAGAAATAAAATAGCCAGCTGTCATGGCCCAGTGGTTGAGTGTTAACTTATGAACCAGGAGGTCATGGTTCAATTCCTGGTCAAGGCACAAGCCTGAGTTGCAGGTTTTGGAGTTCAGGTTTCAGTCCCGTCCTGGTCCTTTGTTTCTGTCGGGGAAGCGGGGGAGAGTACTTAAGGGTTCACAACTATTACTTGTGAATGGTGTTCACAAGTGTTGCTCCTAAACTTTGGTTCTGGGGGTATTTTTTTTTAATTGTTGACACTATTACAGATGTCCCCATTTCCCCCCCTTTGCCCACTTCCACCCCTGCTCCCCCTTCCATCTGGCCGTCACCACATTGTTGTGTCTATGGGTTATGCTTGTTGGCTAATCTCTTCACCTTCTTTCATCCAGTCTCCCCACCCCTTATCTCTGACATCTGTCAATCTGTTCCACACATTCATTACCTCTGGTTCTATTTTATTCATGTTTATTTTGTGCATTAGATTCCACATATAAGTAAGATCATATGGTATTTGTCTTTCTCTAACTTATTTCACTTAACATAATAGTCTCCAGGTCCATCCATGCTGTTGCAAAAGGTGACAGTTTTTTTAAATTTTTTTGTTTTTTAATTGATTTCAGAAAGAGAAATGGAGAGGGACACACAGAAACATCAATAAGAAAGACTCATTGATAGACTGCCTCCTGCACAGCCCCTACTGGGTGGGGATCGGGCTCGCAACCCAAGCATGTGCCTTGACTGGGCATCGAACCTAGACCTTCTGGTTAAGGGGTCAATGCTCAATCACTGACCCACACTGGCCAGGCTAGAGTTCCTTCTCTTTTTACAGCTGAGTATTCCATTGTGTAAATGTACCACAGCTTTTTTTTTTTTTTATCCACTCATCTACTGATGGACATTTGGGCTATTTCCATACCTTGGCTATCGTAAATAATGCTGTTATGAACATAGACAGGGGTACATATATTCTTTTTGATTGATGTTTCGAGACTCCTAAACTATATTCCCAGAAATGGGATCACTAGGTCAAAAGGCAGTTCCATTTTTAACTTTTTGAGGAACTCCATACTGTTTTTCACAGTGGCTGCACCAGTCTGCATTCTGCAAGAGATTTTTGAGTAGAAACAAAGAGGTAAGCATTCCAGGACAATAGAAAACGACTTATGTATTATGAAAATATTAACTAAAACATAACTATTAACAGCTTCAACATATGGCAGTTTTGAACATGCATACAACATATGTTCATACATATATGTTGTGCATATATTGTGTGTATATTACATACTAACTTATAAATGGCAAAGCTAAGAATCCTATTTGAAGCCAACTAACTCCCTGCTTCACATCTGTCTCCAAACTGTGCATATCACAAGTACACTATAATTGGTCAATAAACTAACCTTTAGGCAAAATGATGGGTTGAAATTTAAGCAGCAAAAGCTGATTTGGATGGCAGACCTCTACTAAGAGAGAAAAGGCTTCATAGAATCTAGAAGCTGAGCTGAGGGCACATACTCCTTCCTCCTGGAATTCAAAGGCAATTCATAATAGGATTCTAAAAACTACAATGCTAGACTCTACTGCCTCTCCACTCCCACCCTAAAAAAGGCCCAAGCACATGCCACAGTACTTCTGTGTTCCAGGGTATTCCAACCTGGTCCATTAAAATTAGTTTAATTCAAGATCAGCTTGTAAATAAGTCTCGTGAGTCTCAGGATACCACATAATGCAGCCACTCAATATTATACATCTAGAATATGTTCCAAGCGCTGTTCCAGTTGGTGGGGTTAAGGCAAAGAACAAGACAAATAATTTTTGGCCACATTGAGTTTACATTCTAGTGTAGGGAAAGAGACAACCCATGCAAAACTGTTTGATGGTAAAAAGAGCCTTGCCAACCACAGGTGGTGTGGCTCAGTCATGAACCAGGAGGTCACAGGTTTGATTCCCAATCAGGGCACATGCCTGGGTTTCAGGCTCAATCCCCAGTGTGGGGCATGCAGGAGGCAGCCAATCAATTATTCTCTCTCATCATTCATGTTTCTATCTCTCCCTCCCTTCCTCTCTGAAATCAATAAAAAACAGAGCCTTGCCAAGAAATAAAGCAGAGAAGGAGGAAAGGGAATGCTAGGGGCAAATGACATTATTTTACATGACATGACCAAGGAATACTTCACTGAAAGGCTAATTACTTGAAAAAAATGTCCTGAATAAATAGGAAAACAAGCTAGGCAGAGGGACCAGCAAGAACAAAGGCCCTGAGGCAGGAACCTATTTCAGCAACTTGCTGAATTCCTTTAGGCCCGTGGTCGGCAAACTGCAGATCGCGAGCCACATGCGGCTCTTTGGCCCCTTCAGTGTGGCTCTTCCTAAGCCTTAGGAGTACCCTAATTAACGTAATAACAATGTACCTACCTATATAGTTTAAGTTTAAAAAATTTGGCTCTCAAAAGAAATTTCAATCGTTGTACTGTTGATATTTGCCTCTGTTGACTAATGAGTTTGCCGACCACTGCTTTAGGCCCTGGTTTTCTCATCTGTAAAATGGTTACAATATCCGCCTGGCCAGACGGCTCAGTTGGTTGGAACATCGTCCCATACACCAAAAAGGCTGCAAGTTCAATTCCCAGTCAGGGCACATACCTAGGTTGTAGGTTCAATGCCCAGAAGGCAACTAACTGATTGATGTTTCTCTCTCACATCAATGCTTCTCTCTCTCTCTCTTTCTCCCCATCTACCTCTCCCTCCCCTCCCTTCCTCTCTCTCTCTCTAAAAGTCAATGACCATACCCTCGGGTGAAGAATAAAAAATGGGTATAATATCACCAGGTATCTGACACATGAAATGTACTCAATAAATGAGAATATTAGTTATCTTGGGACCTATCATGCCAGCAAAACCCTCAGCATATTGGATAATACACAGAAAATACTCAAAAATTATACTGTTATCTAATTCCCACCTATCAACACTAATAAAAGAGAAAAATGGTAATTGGCGTACGAGCTACCCTTTTCATTGGCTAATCAGGGCTATATGCAAATTAACTGCCAACTAAGATTGGCAGTTAACTGCCAACAAGATGGCGGTTAATTTGCATATGTAGGCACAATGCAGGGAGGCGAAAGGGAAAGCAGGAAGAAGCCCCCTGCCACTGACAGTGATCGGAAACCCAGGGGGGAGCTAAGAGCTGGGGGGCAGGGCAAAGGTGGCACAGTCGAAGCTGGCAATCCCAGGAGCTAGGGGTCCCTTGCCTGGGCCTAAAGCGAAGCCCACGATCGTGGGGCCGCTGCAGCTGCAGGTCCCCGCTGCCCGGGCCGGACGCCTAGGCCAGAGGCGTCAGGCCTGGGCAAGGGGCCGATCCTGTGATTGGAGCGTGATGGGGGTCAATGCCTGAGGGCTCCCAGTATGTGAGAGGGGGCAGGCTGGGCTGAGGGACACTCCCCCCCACACACACACCCAGTGCACGAATTTCGTGCACTGGGCCCCTAGTATATATATAAAAGGCGGTGACCAACCATACATCCATCCAACCATCTGATACATATGTTGCGCACTGGCAATCTATAATAATAGAAGTGTAATATGCAAATCGACCGAACAGCAGAACGACCGTCTGGGCGACCTTCCAGACGACCACGCTATGTCATGCACTGGCACCAGGCCAGACAAGGAGGGTGCGATGCGATTGGTCAGGGGGACCCACGATCAATCACCCTACAGTGGGAGGCCCAGGCCACAGGCCAGCGACAAGTGGCGGGTGTGCGGGGCTGGCCAGTGATCGCTCCGCAGAGGGAGGCCTAGGCCAGCCAAGTGATCGCATCCCATGCCTGTTGCCCGCTGGAGGAGGCAACCAGTGGCGGGGGGAGAGGGGAGGGCAGCGCCACACAAATGGCAAGCAGTGGCAGCGGCGGGGGTGGGGCCAGCTGCCGGCAGCCAGGGGAAAGAAAGCCCCGATAGGCCCTGATCTCCAGCAGGCCTAGGGACCCTACCTGAGGGGTCCCAGATTGCGAGAGGGCGCAGGCCAGGCTGAGGGACAGCCCCTCTCCCCGCCGCCCCCGTGCAAGTATTTCATGCACCGGGCCTCAAGTTCAAAAAGAAATGTTGACTCGCACATGCACGATACTTATAAAGCTCTTACTGGCACCAATCGCATGCATGTGTTTTGATCTGTCACTGTTGATCATGAATTTGGTTGACACTTCTATTATAGAGAAAGGGCAAATTGTTGTATCAAAATATTTCTTCTAATTAATTTCCTTTCAATGTGCACAAATCCATGCACCAGGCCACTAGTTTAAAAATAAATGTTGACTCACACATGCGAGATACATATAAAGCTCTTGCTGGCGCCAATCACACACGTTTTAATTTTATACTACTACTAGAGGCCCAGTGCATGGATTCGTGCATCAATGGGGTCCTTCAGCCTGGCCTTCTCGCAATCCAGGACCCCTCAGGGGATGTCGGACTGCCGGTTTCGGCCCAATCCCCGCACGAATCTTTCGTCTAATTCATTTCCTTTCAATGTGCATGAATCCATGCACTGGGCCTCTAGTATGCGTATAAAATCTTTGGTTAATCTCTTCTCCACCCCTCCCCCCTTCCCTCTGAGATTCATCAGTCTGTTCCATGTTTCCATGCCTGAGCGTTGAGCACCTGCCCCCTGGTGGTCATGGAGTGTCATAGCTACCGGTCGAACAGTCGAACGGTCGCCTAGGCTTTTATATATATACTAGAGGCCTGGTGCACAAAAAATTGTGCACTCAGGGGGGTCCCTCAGCCCAGCCTGTGCCCTCTCGCAGTCTGGGACCCCTCAGGGGATGTCCACCTGCTGGCTTAGACCCGCTCCCTGGGGGATCAGGCCCAAACTGGCAGTCAGACATCCCTCTGGCAGCCCGGGAGCCCTCAGGGGATGTCCACTTGCCAGTGGGGATCAGGCCTCAGCTGCAGTTGGACATCTTTAGCACTGCTAAGGCAGGACAGGCTCCCGCCACCACCACTGTGCTGGCAGCCGTCAGCCTGGCTTGTGGCTGAGCAGAGCTCCCCCTGTGGGAGTGCACTGACCACCAGAGGGCAGCTCCTGCATTGAGCGTCTGCCCCCTGGTGGTCAGTGTGAGTCATAGTGACCATTGATTCCCAGTCGCTCTGCTGTTAGGGTCAATTTGCATATTACCCTTTTAGTATATAGGATACTAGAGGCCCGGTGCACGAAATTCAGACTCCCTCAGCCCGACCTGTGCCCTCTCCCCGTGGGCCTAAGCTGGCAGTTGGACATCCTTAGTGCTGCCTCAGAGGCGGGAGAGACTCCAGCCACCGTTGCTCTGTGAGCCTGGCTTCTGGCTGAGCAGCACTCCCCCTGTGGGAGTGCACTGACCACCAGGGGAAGCTCCTGTGTTAAGCATCTGTCTCCTGGTGGTCAGTGCATGTCATAACAACCAGTCGTTCTACTGTTTGGTCAATTTGCATATTAGCCTTTTATTATATAGGATAGATATCTATATATATAAAGATATATAGATATATATATATACTATTTTGACATGTAATTTTTTGCAGTAATGTAATTACCGCACAAATCTTTCTTCTAATTAATTTCCTTTCAATGTGCACGAATCCATGCACCGAGCCACTAGTAATAACATATAAGGCAGATGAGATTATACCTATTTTATGCTTGGGAAACCTAAGGATCCAAACTTTGCCTAATCTTCTGCTGACCTTTAAAATTCCTGTAAGGATGAACAAACAATTCCACAATTAAAAAGAGGACTTAAATACAATGCCAAGAAGAGGAAACCATTCACATTAATGGTTCTATAGCACTAAGAACACGGACTCTACAGCCAGATTGCCTGGGTTCACATCAAGGTTCCACCTCTTCCTAGATACAGCAGGTCCTCGAATTATATAATTTCAGTCAACATCATATATATATATATATATATATATATATATATATATATATATATAGCCTAAGAGACATCGGCCAGTAGCTATGATGCACACTGACCACCAGGGGGCAGATGCTCAAAGCACAGGCATGGTAACATGGGATGAATCTCAGTGGGAAGGGAGAAGGGGGGGGTGGGAGGAGATTAACCAAAACTCTTATATGCATACTAACAGCCCGGTGCACGAATCCATGCATAAGTGGGGTCCCTCGGCCTGGCCTGCGGGAATCAGGCCGAAACTGGCTCTCCAACATCCCCTGAGGGGGTCTCGGATTGCGAGAGGGCGCAGGCCAGGCCGTGGGACCCCACCGGAGCACGAATCCGTGCACCGGGCCTCTGGTTTCTGTATAATGTTGATGAAAAAAATCAATTCTTAGTCAGGACCACTGACTGTGAAGTTTGCATGTTCTACCCATGTCTGCATGGGTTTTCTCCAGGAACTCCGGTTTCCTCCCACACCCCGAAGATGTGCATATGATGTGAACTGGCATGTCTACACGATCCCAGTCCCTGTGAATGTGAATGTACCCTACAATGGGAGAGCATCCTGTAAGGGGTGGGTCCCGCCTTGCACCCTGAGCTGCTGAAAGTGGGTTGAAAAAGAATTTTGTTTTTCTTTTTTTAAATTATCTGAGAGAGAGAGAAACATCAACGTGAGAGAGAAACATCCATCAGTTGCCTCCTAGACATGCCTTGACCAGGGATCCAGAACCCGGAACCTGGGTATGTACCCTAACCAGTAATCAAACTCACTACCTTTTGGTATACAGGACGATGCTCCAACCAATTAAACCACACTGGCCAGAGCTTGTTTTTCTTAATATTCCTTAAATGTATGTATAGCTCACATTCATTTCAATGTTTAATACTAGAAATGTTTTGAGTCTTTCTTTAGAAATTTGGTTGATTTTGTGACCAGAAATATTCTGTAGGAACTTAACTCTTGTTTATATCAATTAGCCTACAGTAAAACTGGTTTTGTTACATGTTGTTTGGCTTAAAGTCACCATTTCCAAGGACCTATCGAGGACATTAAGTGAGGACTTACTATATATGTCCTTGGACAATGTTTTCACGCTGCACCTGTTTCCTCACCTGTAAATAGGAAATAATAGCACCTACCTCACAGGGTTATTAACATTAAATGGGTTAATTTTTTAAAGTCAATTCTATTTCAGTGCCTACCATATACAAATGCCTAACATATAGAGTTATCTAGCAGTAATAGCATAAAAAAAAAAAAAAAAGGAAATTGCCACCAAACATTTCTACTTTCCATGGAGAATTTTAGAAATTGTAAAAACACTGGAGATGGAAAAGCAGCAGAAAAGAAAGGCTGGAGAAAATTTAAACAGGCCCTGGCCGAGTAGCTCAGTTGGTTAGAGCATCATCTCAATACATCAAGGTTGCGGGTTCAATCCTCGGTCAGGGCATATAAAAGAATCAATCAATGAATGTATAAGTAAGTGGAACAACAAATTGATATCTCTCTTTCTCTCCCCTCCCTCCCTTTCTCTCTCTAAAATAAATCAATAAATAAAAGAAAATGAAAAACAGAACAATGCAAAGTGGCATCATAATGTTGCCTGCATTTAGACCAATTAACCTGAACAGATTATTCCTATAAGTATCATTGCCCTTTATTAAGAACACTACTCGTTAAAAGAAAAAAAAAAAACTACTCATGACACATATGCCAACAAAGGTTTGGCTAACATTTGGCTTCATAATTTATAACAGGTTTAATTCCTTAAAATTAATTCAGCTGTCACTTTAATGAGGATTAAAGCAAGTATAGTATCACAAACTTTGTCATCTTCCGCCCCCCAACCTTCTTTTAGTTCAGTGGTTCTCAACTTTGGCTGCACATTAGAATCACCTGGGAATCTTTTTAAAATCCTGATTTCTGGGCCTCATCCTCCGGAGATTCTGTTTCTTTGTTATGGGGTGGAGCCACAACATTAGTAACAAAGAAAAAGAATTTCCGGAGGATGAGGCCCAGAAATCAGGATTTTAAAAAGATTCCCAGGTGATTCTAATGTGGAGCCAAGGTTGAGAACCACTGTTCTAGTTGTTACTTGATGTTTATTATAAAATATGAAACATTATCACATGTAACTTCAGATTGAGAATGATTTATCCTCTATCAGCTCCTGGTAGAAAATTAACCTTTCACCTACTTAATTTTCCGAAATTTTCTGACTACTTTGAGAAGTTTAACTTCCTCCTCAGTCTGTCTCATCAATTCTTGTCTCTTTAATTCTCTATCTCCAAAAAGTTATCACTATGGCCCTGATGGATGTGGCTCAGTTGGTTGCGCATTATCCCATGTGCCAAAAAGTCACTGGTTTGATTCCTAGTGGGGGCAACTGCCCAGGTTATCAGTTCCATCCCTGGTTGGGGTGAGTGCATGAGGTAGCCAACTGATGTTTCTGTATCTCTCTAAAATCAATAAAAACATTTTTTTAACATTATCACTACGAAATCTATAAATCATCCCACTGGGAGGCAGTGTATCCCCATGTAAAGAAGTGTGCTCGAGTTAGGCAGAATTGGATTCAAAAGTAAGCTCTGCCACTTAGCCGAGTTATCTTGGGCAAGTCACTTAACCTATTCTGAACCTCAGCAAATGAAAATACCACCAGCTACTTCAATGGTTGCTGTTAAAAAATTAAATGTTACAAAGCCTAGTACAACTACTACATAATATCCTGTAGATACAAACTTAAAGTTTATCATTAATGCAAAGCCAACTAGAGGAAACAAATTGACTACTTCTCTTCCAACATACAGTCCTGTAATGAATATCAACCATGTAATTACAATGCAGGGTTACATTTCTAGAAAACCTAAGGTTTAAATTCAATTATTTGAGAATCTGTATAATATCTACTACATAAGACAAGAACTCACACAAAATCAGATAAAAACGAAATTCCTACTCTGAAAAAGTTAACAATTTTGTTATGAGATAAATTTGGATATTCACCTACATTGTACATTTAAACACTATATATTTATACACACAAAAAATTAACTCAAGTTAGGTTTGCTACTTTTCTTCAGCAACCTGGATGGATGTCAGTCTAATTCAAAGATTTAGGAACTAATTCCCTCTTTTTTTTAAAATATATTTTATTGATTTTTTTACAGAGAGGAAGGGAGAGGGATAGAAAGTTAGAAACATCGATCAGCTGCCTCCTGCACACCCCTACTGGGGATGTGCCCGCAACCAAGGTACATGCCCTTGACTGGAATCGAACCTGGGACCATTCAGTCCCCAGGCCGACACTCTATCCACTGAGCCAAACCGGTCAGGGCAAATTCCCTCTTTACTCATATAATTCTGTATTGTCCAGATAATCCCTCTGAAATTTTTCAAGTTTGTCTAGAACAGTGGTTCTCAACCTACCTAATGCCGTGACCCTGTTGTGGTGACCCCCAACCATAAAATTATTTTCGTTGCTACTTCATAACTGTAATTTTGCTACTGTTATGAATCGTAATATAAATATCTGATATGCAGGATATATTTTCATTGTTACAAATTGAACATAATGAAAGCATAGTGATTAATCACAAAAACAATATGTAATTATATATGTGTTTTCCTACGGTCTTAAGCGACCCCTGTGAAAGGGTCCTCCGACCCCCAAAGGGGTCGTGACCCACAGGTTGAGAACCACTGGTCTAGAACATCCACATATGAATGCAACTACTGAATAGTCCTCAATGAATAGTAGCACATTATGCATTGATATTTAATAAAAACTCAAAAAAGTACATATTCTCAGTGCTGGAAAAATCCATTTGTCATTGACAATTTTGCTTTTCAAAAACATACCTTCATACTTCTGCTTCCCTGCCAGCCATGGCTACCACCACTTCCTCAATTCTCTTGCCAGAGATCAAGTCTGAGGAATGTCTTTTGGCCTGAATTGAGTGGTGTAAACAGGGAGGGGCATATCCCAATGGGAAAATATTATAGTTTTGCTAATATTTCCTACATTTTCTCTACTTCTTTAGTGTATAAGGGAAATTCTCAAAGGTTCATGTGCCTATCTTTAAAACTACTTCTTTAAACCATAGAGGCCTTCTTTTAGTAAGAGGATATTAAACATGTTCTCTGTAATAACATTCTCGTCATAAAGTTTGCAAATTTAAGTACAAAGCAGTAGACACATTGGTGTGTATGGAAAATTTTTCTTTGCTTTGAAAAGAGAAAAAGGTTAGAAATCCAAGAAAACAGGATATCATACATCCCAATTCTGAAATGGAAATATTTCAAATATACCAAACTTAAATCAACATGCATATCCTATATAGAGAATGAATTTAATAAGCATCATATAACACTACAAAGACATTTCAAACTAACATTCCAACAGAGAATTCAAAAGTAAAGTATAAATATATATATAAATTTAAATTCCTATTTAAAAGCAAGTATTTATAACTTGAAATTTAAAAAGACACAAAAGGTCCATAACAGAGTGAGCTTGCTAGTTGCCTCTTTTGCTTTTATACAGAACCGGAAAATCATTTAGGTTTCAACTTTTGGATAGCAATAACTGGTTATAAGGGATGACCATGGGCTCTTTTAACTTAGTTTATTAACAATCGCCAAAGACGAAAGCATTCCAAGGCTATATTAACAGTCCTGAATTGTGATTTTTTTCTGCTAAAGCTTTCCAGAGCAATCCTTACTGTTAAATATTTGTCATTAATCTCAAATTAAGGACATTATCAAACTGTATTGACAACTATTGATTTTAGCCTAATATTCTTTAATATATAGCAATCCCAGTATATCTTATCTAATAAGGAGGGAATATGCTGACTGTCCCGCCCTCAAAGATGGCAGCGCCCACAGCCAATAAGGAGGGAATATGCTAACTGACTGTCCCGCCCTCAAAGATGGCAGCGCCCAGAGCCAGAAGATGGCAGCACCCAGTCCCCTCAGCCCTGCTGTGGCGGCAGGTGCAGCAAGGCCGGGCCCGCCCCCAGGCAGGTCCGGCCTTGCAACGCACCTGCCTCCAGAGTCCCCCAGTCCCCTCAGCCGCCCAGGGCCAGCCCGAAGAACAAGCAAGCCTCAGATGGCAGTTGCCCAGCCGCCCAGGGCCGCCCAAGGCTCAGGTAACCAGGGCTGGCTGAAGCTTGCACTGCTGCCAGTGGCAACAGCAGAGGTGTGATGGGGCATCACCTTCCCCTGATCGCCAGGTCGCCTCCCACCCCGGACTATGAGAGGGGGCAGGCCAGGCTGAGGGACCCTCCCCACAAGTGCATGAATTTTCATGCACCGGACCTCTAGTAATGTTATAAAAAAGAATTATTTTTAATTGTTTTAACCCTCATCAGAGGACATGCTTAGAGGAAAGGGAAGAGGGAGAGGGAGGGAAGGTCAGGGAGAAAAACATCAATATGAGCAACATTGATCAGTTGCCTTCTCTATGTGCCTCAACCCAGAATAGAACACACAACTCAGGTATGTACCCTGACTGGGAATCAAAGTGGCAACCTCAACCAACTGAGCCATTCTGGCAGGGCAAAAAATACTTTTTTATATTTCCAGAGTGATAAAAAAGCCCAACTGACAATATTACCTGAGGACTGAGATTATATAATCTAGTGTGCCATTGTATATATATCCCCATCTCTGTAGGCACTTTTCAGTACCAGTTTCTTTGTTTGTTTGTTTAATCCTCACCCAAGGATATGTGTACTGATTTTGGGAGGAGAGAAACAGGGAGAACATCGATGTGAGAGAGAAACATTGATCGGTGGCCTCCTGCGCCGACCAGGGATCAAACCCACAACCTAGGTTGTGCCCTAACCAGGAATTGAAACTGCAACCTTTTGGTTTACAGGAAGAAGTTCCAACCAACTGAACCACTGGGCCAGGGCCAGCAATAGCTTGTTAAACTTTTTTATTGATTTTTTTTTAGAGAGGGAGAAAGGGAAAGAGATAGAAACATCAATGAAAAAAACATCATAGATTGGCTGTCTACTGGGGATCAAGCCTGAAACCCAGGCTTTAAAAAACTGCATTAATTTCATATAATAAATCAAATCCTCAAGAAATAAACTTTTTGTCTGCCAATCACTCAAATTCCTTCATCTGGTCAGAACTGCGGTTCTCACCATAGCTGGTTTGGCTCAGTGGATAGAGCATCAGCCTGCAGACTGAAGGGTCCTGGTTTTGATTCTGGTCAAGGGCACGTGTCTGGATTGTGGGCTCAATCCCGGTAAGGGGCATGCAGGAGGCATCTGATCAATGATTCTCTCATCATCGATGTTTCTTTTTTTAAATATATTTTATTGATTTTTTACAGAGAGGAATGGAGAGGAATAGAGAGTTAGAAACATTGATAAGAGAGAAACATCGACCAGCTGTCTCCTGCACACCTCCTACTGGGGATGTGCCCACAACCAAGGTACATGCCCTTGACCAGAATCGAACCTGGGACCCTTCAATCGCAGGCCAGCGCTCTATCCACTGAGCCAAACCGGTTAGGGCTCATCATTGATGTTTCTATCTCTCTCTCCCTTTCTCTCTGAAATCAATAAATATTATATATATATGTATATATATATATATACACACACACATATATATACACATATATATACATGTATATATATATATATATCTCTCCAAATGACCCTTGGTAGAGAAAAAGATCCCCACCCCCCTGTCTCAAGATTACACTTGTACCACTCACCCCCACTGAAAGAAAATGGGGGAGGGGTCTTAGTTTACAACACAGTAAATCTGCAATTATGCTGAAATCATTTCTCCAAATGTTTGAATTGGCCTACCGTAATCATTCTGGGGGGATGTGTGGTACCACAAACACAAACAGGCCAGGAATACAAAGCAACTACAAAAATCACCCAAAATAAAATAGCTATTAATTTTATTAAATGACACACCAATCTCTGTAAGACTTAACTTTCAAATTATATTACCAAATTAGTTTTAACTTCAGATAAGTCTCTAAACTGGACCTTTTTCTTTCTTTTCTAATACCACTTCTCCCTAGTCACAAAATTATTTCTTTCAGCTTTCTTCTCAGAATGAACTTTCCACATAAGATTCCCCATGAAATATCATAAAATTCACATTTCTTTCTAAAATAAATGGTAAAGGACTCTGAATAATATGTAAGGAAAAGAAACACAGATGTAATCAGTAAAATTATTCTGGAATTTTCTCTTTTACTTAGGCAAACCTCAAAGAAGTTGCTTTTTTTAACATTAAGACAATTACTGAAGTCTTAACAATCACTTGAAAAGTCCACTGGCTCTTTAAAAAAAAAAACGCTGTATCTTGTCTTTTATTATCAAACCTACACCTATAAAAACTCCTCCAAAAGAGTAAAAGTAAACAAACTTTCAGAATATGGCAGTTTACAGAAATATAAGTCACTTTCATATCCAAAGAAATCTCTGTAGGGGTTTCAAATCCATTCCTACTCCTTACTAATTGGGCAAGTTACTTGACCTCCCTATACTTTGGTTTCCTATTCTGAAAAAGTAAGTATTAGGGTAATCATACATCTTAGTTTCTCTGAGACAGTTCTAGTTTATACTTATACTATTATCCTAGCATACCATCAGGCTAGTGCCCCCTTTCACTCTTCAAAATATCCTGGTTTGAACAATAAATCACATGGTCATCTTACCTCATAAGGTTATGAAGATTAGGTGACCTAATACACCTATGACATTTCTAACATGTCTGGAATATGCTAAGAGTTCAGTTACTGTTGGCTATTGTTAATGTTACAGTCACTGTCAAAGCCTTTTTATAAAAAAGTTTTTTATATAATGAACAGAGCTCCTACAATATTCCTTTTTACAAATAAAATTATGCATTTAACTTCCCACATTCAATTCTTTAAGACAACTAAGTAGCACTAACTAGTTGACATCACGACAAACCAATTTATCTCATAGAGATGGCAATATTATCAATTGCATTCACATTTTATTATACGTAAGTTTTAGTCGAGGCTATATTAGGGTTACTGACAGGAAATTAAGTGTGGAAAGTAAAACTCTGATTAGTGCCAAACCAAGTCCCTGAATATTCTAGCAGCCTTTCTCAACCAGTGTTCCTCATATTAACCAAAGGATCAGAAAATGATTTGAGGGACAATTTCCTGAATTCTCCCAACAATGGTAAATAACTGGTATCTTTCTAGATGGCACCGGAGAAACTATTACATACAATGGATGCCTTGGGGCATAATTATGTGGTAGAACACCAATGTCTTGGTATTCTTGGAGTACAAAGGGGGAAATATGGATGAAAAGACTCAGTATCAAACAAAGAGTGTGGGTAGAAGACTGCATCACCTGGAAAAATTATTTCCTACAGAATGAAGCTTAAGGAAATGATTAACATAAAATATATAAATTTTACTCATGGCTATGAAAAGCACTGATATATTGAATTTTACTTCATCTCCACTAATTTATCTTAGGCCAGATATCCAACATCTAGCATTCCTTCAGATAAGAAAAATTCTAGTTACAGTTTATGAAACACAATAAGGAAAAGGGAAAAGCAGAGAAAGCTGAAGTCAAGATTCTGATCACTAATGAATTTAATAATCCAAGGCTCCAATATTATCTATTATCTCAGACAAAAGTGAACAACAAAGTTTAATAAAGTGAATATATGAACTTAGAATACAAAGTATAAACAGAGAAGATACTAACACTTAGAATATTTTTAAAGCACCATTAAATAACCAAAAAAAATCCCCCTACAGAATCAATCAGAGCAGTGAATTATAAAAAGATCACCTAAATTTTTATTTCAAATCCAACCACTCAGTAAACAAACTGAATGACTGGGGAACTATTCTCAGACACACTCAGCCTCCATTCACTATAGAGCATAAATGACAAAGAAAAAAACAGTGAAACTATTCAATCTACCATAGTATGCCCCCCCCCCAAAAAAATACAATTCAACATATTATCCCACAAACTTTTGCATAATGAGCATACTCAGAAACAAAGCTCAAACTTATTTCAACTATTATAAAACACAATTTAGACCTTTCACCAGGCTGCAACTCATGTAACCCTGTGTGAAAACCTGCATTTATCTTGCACTATTCATGAAAAAAATCTTCATTTTCTACATTAAAAAAATGATACATGCTTTCTGGTTAGAGATAACCCAAGACCTAAACCAGTTAAGGGAAACTACTGAGCTTAACAAAAAAGGCCAAACTTCCGTGTGAATTTCGGCTGTCAATCATTATCATGAGACAAGCCATTTATCTGAGTGCCTCAACTTCCCCATCTGTAAAATAATAACCACCTATCCTGCAAGGTAGCTGAGATTAAACAACACATTAAAACACAGTTATTGGCACTTAAAAGGAATTCAAATGGCAACTAGACTAAGACTTTCTTAGAATATCTCAGGATTCAACAATTTATAGGTCAAATCCCATTACAACAAAGGTTACCCATGCAAAGTGTAAACAGGAATGTTGCCTTTAGCAACGTTCAACAGAATTTAAAATATTTTTCAAAGAAATTTTACCTTTTAGTTGTACATTACATTATATGTTTATAGAAATCTCTCTAGTTTAGTCATGTATTTTCCAATTAAAATAATAAAAAAGAACAGACCACTGACATCATTCACCCTCACTTCCTTTGGGGGAGAAGAGTTTAAAACAATTCAATAATCTCTTGACTAGACTAACCATATTTAAAACCTTTTTGTTTTCTTCTGGTTACTATCATATATGGAACTATAGCAAACATATGTTAAAAACACAATTCAGGCAGATTACCACAGCTGCTAAAAAGATGTGTGTGTTTTTTCATGCACATATACAAAAATTAGGGCTCTACCAAGCAACACCACTTACACTGATGATATATAAAATTTGGTTAAATTAAATGCAAAGCAAGCAACTCAAGAGACTGGGGGAAAAAATCAAACTGACAATTTTGTTTTCTCACATATCTTTGCCAAACAGAACATGCAATAACCACAGCTCAAGATATCCAGAGATACAGAACATTATTATACCAGGACAACACTGAACCACAAATTAAAAGTTCAAAATATATATATCAAAAATAGATTATAAGAGGAAAATGTAAAGAACTTTTAAAATAACCTGTATCTTCAAAGTTTTTTTCTTATTCTCCAATGATCAATCACATTTAGTACATACTGATACCCATAGCTACTGGTAAATGGAATTTATCTTTTCCTTTGCTATGCTCCCCAAGTCCCAAAGTAAGTATACTATAATGCTCCACTGTACTGGAAACTGTTATGTCCAATTCTCTGGATAATCGACTAACAGGGATTTCAAAGTGCTAATACAAGTCCTGAGTATTTTTTTAAAAAACATGAGATGCAAAAAATAACATTAAAGATATTAATATTATCCCAATGAGACATACGACAAATCATTGTCCATTTAATGTAAAATTTAAGCTCAAAAGTTAACTTGCAGCATCTAAAACTTAAGTCTTCCATCTATTATAAAGAACCCAGTGGTTAAGCATGGACCCATGAACCAAGAGGTGCCTGGTTTGATTCAGATTCCGGGTCAGGACACATGCCAGGCTTGATTCCCGGTAGGGGGCATGCAGGAGGCAGTAGATCTACGTTTCTCTCTCATCATGTTTCTATCTCTCTGTCCCTCTCCTCTCCCTTCCCCTCTCTAAAATCAATAAAAACATTTAAAAAAATAGTAACTAAAATGAGAAAATTGTTTTAAAAAATAACCCAAAGCAAAAAAGAATGAGCTATTCACTGTTTACTCCCTTCCCACACATGACTGTGGGTGGCATCAGTTAAACATGCAGAATATTAAGCATTACTAAACTGTCCAATGTGCATATTTTCACATCTACCCCTATATTCCCAAAGGATAATCTGAGCCTGAGCCTGTTCCCCACCCAACCACATCAATTTTAATTCATGGGTCCTCAGGCGACCAATCAAAGTCAATAAGGTGGAAAAAGAAAACAATGAAAAAGGAATGTAGAATTGAATTTAATTAAAATCTTGTGTTTGAGCTTTTAAAAAATCCTAAATAGACTTCAAAGTTACCAAACTCATAATTTGTTGGTTTAGTAGTTTAGCTGTTGCCTCACCACAATAAAATAAATCTGAAGCCACAATCCTCATCATCTACTTAAGATTATTTGCATACAAGAATTCAAAATATGCAATTTGTCTTAACATCCTTCTAAAGCTAAAATGTTGAATATGAAATATACAAACAGGCTAATATTAACAGTTATAAAATGTCTGTGCCCAGACAAGGGTAGAATTGTTTTCGTAAGGATTAGGAAACATACCTTACCAAACATAAAATTAAATATCCATTATTTTGGATTCCCTTTAGAACTCTGACATATGTTCAAAAATACATATCATGGGGGGAGGAGTCACTGACACTGAACACCACAAAACTGCAGAAAATAGGCACTTACCTTCAAAGCATTTAGGAGCAATTCACAGATACACTAATTGACACAGAGTTTTAACTGCATTGCACTTTTATTTTATAGTTGGTGGGTAATGGTCAGAATTTTTGTAATAGGAAACATTACAATACTTTACATATCAACTTTAAACTATTTATAGCACCAGATCCTTTTGGAGGAGGTATAACATTCTTTATATGTATACATTTTCATATCAGTTTTTTTTTAAAAAAAAGGACATACCCCACACCTACTGCCAATTTCTGATACCTTAGAATGCTATAGTTATTTCACTGTGGGAAAGAATGGCTAATAAGTACATTTATTTTCCAATCCTTTTCTCTACTCATTCATTAAACACCAAATGCTGAAACTGAATTTGATGGCTATGGATCTTCCTACCAGGAATGCTCCCTAGGGCACCCGAATCCCTTCTACTGTCACTAATTCCAACTGCCAAAGCCCCTCCTATTAATAGTAAATCCTTTCATACTGACTCACTGTAACTCCAACTTAATGAAATAGACACCAAGCAAAATTTACATTTTCTAATGGAATTTTCCTATTTTCAGAGGGTTAAAAAAACAAAAATAGAGCACATTCTCAACTAAGTTATAAACATTTCAAGTTCAACCAATTTATTAGAGTTTATGTTGCTCATTCTATACTGGTTCAATTTAAATATATTTTTGAAAGTTGGTATATTAGGCATGTACAATTACTTATACACAAGGCCAAGTTTTTTATGCAAATAACTTGATATGTAAATATAAATTTAAGTTGTTAGCCCAAAATTGCAAGACAATTTGAAAATTTTTCTTTAAATTTGCTTAATTATGGAAATTTAAGTACACACAAAGCTAGAGAGAACAGTACAATGAGCTCTCCTGTACTCACCCATCCAGCTACAATCATCAACTCAAGGCCACTTTTGTTTGATCTGTTACCTTCCACTGCTTCCTCCCCCAATTTTTATCTTTAGAAAATAATTAAAAGGAAGACACTGTGCTCAGTAAGTACACTGAGTACAGCAAGAAGACAAAAATTTAACAGAGTAGCTGTAAAGCCACCCTACACAATTCCTTGTTAGGTGGTAAATTTTAAAGAATTCCGTTAAAAACAAAGAAATAGCCATCTTTAAGAATTTTAATGTCGTCCATAAGATCCAAAGGACATATTTAAAATTATATCTAATGGGATAAATAGGAACATGTGATGAAAATGAACTTAAACGTGTGCAATCAGCTTGCATTCATATAGCACCTTGGCTCAAAACGAAAAGAAAAAAACAGGCTATTTAACATGTCATAAAAATTACAATTCAACCACTTGAAAAACCGCTGAACACTTATGCCTTAACTGGCCCTTCTGATCCCTGATTACAGATAGATATCAATGCAGAAAGAAAACCAGGCATTTTAACATTAGTTGAAAATGTTCAAAATTTACACCACCGTTCATTGGAAAACATATGAAAGCAAGTCTAAACTACCTGAATTGTATGTCATCAAACAGAAATGTATCCACTTTCCAGGACCGGGTTGTTATTTTTTTTTTTAATAAGTTCACATATACCCTTAAACGAAACGCGCTAGGCTACAGATAGAATTAGGAGACCGCCTCCTGCTTTTGCTCCTAACCAATACGCAGAGAGAGAAGGTTGGCAGGAAAGTGCTGCGAGGACAGTAACAAACACCAGCAGCTCCCGAGCAGGCCCAGCTAGAGCCAGGAATGACGCACTTCGGTAACCCGACTCTTTCTCCCCTCCACCCCCGCCCCCAGCAGCGGTGCTGACACCGCCAACAGCCCGGAGTAGGAAAAAAAGACAACAGAAAAAAAAGGCAGAGGTTCGACTGCACCAGGTTTCATCAAGAAACCTCGATTATTCCTCTTTCGACACTAACCACTAGGACCAAACAGGAAAAGAAGCTTGTGCTTAAGCAAGTCCCATCATGGTGGTTTAAGAGTCACTAAATTAAGCTGATAATGAGTCCAATCCATAGAGACAAATACAGGGTGTGGCTGCTGTGAAATACGGCGGTCCGTGGAAGAAAAGGGGTATAGAATTTACACTCCAGTATGAGGGGCAAGATGGGGCTACACGGGAGGGGGGGGGCGGCCCGCGCATTTTAAGGAACCATTTCAAACCGGCAAGCTTTTCGTTTACTTTAACCTAATCCTACAGATCAAAAGTTTCTAATAGATATATCATGTAAATTGTAAATAACCATTTAATCAAACACCATGATCCTCAAAAAACTACATCTAAGAGAAAGGAAGAGGGTAGGCAACAACATAAAACATTTCTAGGCCACGGAGAAAGTCACAAACCGGATGAAACTAATGCAATATTAAAAATTAAAGCTGAACACTGCAGCACGAAAAAACACAGGAAAAAACCCATTACAGTCCTGGATTAAAAATAAAATGACATATACACCAAGGGGGAGGGAAAACTAAATGTCGAAGTACACCAGCTTACTGAGAAAAAAAAAAAAACTAAAGGCAAAACAAGACATTCTCGCGACAAAAAAAAAATAAAATAAAATAATAAGGGCAGAAATCAACAATACGTTTACGAATATAGGCCAGAAGAAAATGGGAACGGGGCTCAAAGTTTTTGCGGAACTACTTGATGCTGTTTCCCACACCTTCTCTCTCCCATGGCCCATCCGACCTTTTCGTCCCTAAAATCGCCGTCCACAGATCACCGGGTACGGGAAAGAAGGAAAAAGAAAGTCAACCCCTAGCCAGAATAAAAGTGTGGAGGGAAAAAGCAGAAGCTGCCTACCTGGGGCAAGGATCAGCTCTGTTCGTGTCTTGAGAAAGACAGCGCGGGTGGGGGTGGGAACGAAAAGCAGCACTAAAACTAAAACAAAAGTGGCGCCAAAACCCCCCAACAAACAGCCTTCCACTCCCGCCCTTCCCCCCTCCTCCCATGCCAGCTAGGCAGGGCCCCCTTCGGGGCAAGGGCTGCACGAGGGGGCCAACGCCGCCAGACCCCAACCTATTTATAAAATTGTTGCCCGAAGAAAACTGACCGAAGTCGGGCCTCGGAAGGGATGGAGAGATCGATGCCAATCGCTTTCCCCAGCAGTTTCCCCACCACGCGCTGGAGATGATGGGGCGGGGGAGAAGCCGAGGGGCCCGTCACATGAATGTTGTTCCCTCTCTAGGAAGGGAGGAAGAGAGGGAGGGAGAGGAGGGAGGGAGGAAAGGAAGGAGGGGAAGGGAGAAGGGAGGGGGCACGAGGGAGGGGTGTGATCAGAGTAGATTTTCCCTCGCCTCCCTCGGTCCGAGGCCCAAATATACACAACTGAGCCTCCTCTCCTCCCCTCCCCCCAGGTTCCCAGCACCACCATTTTGCTCTCTTCCTTCCCCTCACCACGATACCGCGCTCTCCCCCACCCACTCACAGCCTCCCCGGCTAGCCTCCCCGACTAGGCTCGCACCCCACCCCACCCCACCTCCAGTTTTGGCTCTCTCAGCCTTAAGAGCCTGCCGGAGAAAAGGCACCTAAATCTAATGCTACACAGAGAAACGGAGCCTCCATCTTGCGCTGCTCCACGTTCTCCATTTTGGGCCACCCATTGGGGGGGGGGGTCTCCGTAGAGGCCCCGAGGGAGAGTGGGGCGAGGGAAGGAAGAGTAAATCTTCAGCGAGGGTAGTCGAAAAGAAGAGTCCTGCGGTAGGAAGCCACTCTAGGAGTAAGGTAGGGAGGAAGGAGGCTGGAAGTTCCTTGGTAGTGTGGAGGTAGGGACTTGGAGGGGAACAAGGGAGAAAGAAGGGCTGGAGGTTACGCCTGGCCGAACAGGAGTCCCCCCCGCCTGGACTTGGCCAGGCACTCCACGACGGGCCCCGCTGGGGGCAAAGGAAGAAGACGGGAAATTAAATGGCAACGGGGCGACCAATCGCTTTCCCTCCCAACTCCTCTCCCGCGCCCTAGTTCAACCATACACACCTCACGGTGGGCCCCGCGCCCTCCGGGTGCCCCTCCAAACTTCTAGAAGCTTCGCCTCCGCCATTTTATAACTTACCTCCCCCCTCAGCGTACACAGAGGCAGCAACGAGACTGTTCGCCTCCCCCACTCCTTCCTTCTTTCTCAGGCCGGGGGCTTCTTCACCCCTGGGCTGGTACAAGATATTTTTCCCTTCCTCTTCTTTACACCCTCGAATTCTACTCAGGGACGGAAGCTCCCGCGGTTCTAGAACGGTGGGGGGTTTTGAAAGTGGCGGTCGGATCCGGCGGGGTTTTTTTTTTTCTTTTTTTTTTTCTTTCTCTTTTTTTTTTTTTTTTTTTTTTGGTGGCGCTTCGGGATTGTTTGGGGTGTTCGCTCTTCGGCGACTTGGAGGCGAATGGAACGCGCAGGCGCCATCTGTCGGCCAGGAACCCTCGCGCGGCTCCCGTTGGGAGGGAGCGGCATCTAGCGGCAGCGCCCGGGCACTGCAGGGCCGGGCTCCGGCCCGCCCACCTCTCATCCTCCTCCCCGTCGCCAGCCAATCGCGGCCGCCTGCCTCCGGGTGCAGCGTCTCGAAACCGCCTCCAAACGAGGCGCCTGCAGGGGCGCGCCGCCGAGTGGGGTAAACAAGGTGCCGTGCCCGCGCCTGACTTACTCGTTCGTTTGGCAGCGCTTCCGCCGCGGACCCGATGGGGCCGCATTTCCTATTTCTTTAGTGGGAGGGTCGACGGGAGAGCGGTCGGAATGTCCGGCGGAGCCTTGGACCGTGGGAAATCCGAAAGCGGGCTAGCTGGGGACTCGTCCCCCGGGCCCCTTTGCCCCCCCTCCCACCCACACCCCCACCCCCACCCCCATCCCCCTGCGCAGCCCAAGGTAGCAGCTCTGTCGGGCATCACCCTGCGACGTCCCCTCCTCTGACACGCCCCAGCGAGGGGCCATGGCCCTACTTCCCGAACCCTGTCTTCACCGCGGCTACTGTTCCTTCCCACCGAAAGAACTCAACTTGCCTAACTCTGGCACCTGATCCTAAATGACTTAGGGGTTTTGCTTTTTGAGTTTTTGTTTTGTGTGCTTTTTGTTTCGGGTGTGGAAAGAAAGCGAGATAATTCTTTGCCAGGAAGACCTAGCACTGGGGGTAATGTTTTTTTTTCTTTACAATTCACTATACCCGTCTACCAGAAAACGTGGTCTTTCTCCTGGGTTTGGGAGACCAGGGAACTGGGCTACTAGGCTAGGCCGAGCGCCCGACCAATTTATTCTAGACTTTCGGGGCGGTGGGGTGGGGGGGATGGGACAGAGCAAAATGTTGGGAAAGTGAAATTTGGGTAAAAGATATCAAGAGGGACCTACAAGGTCTTCCCCGCCTCCCCCGCTTGTCCACTGCCTTCCTGTAAATGTGGGTGGGGGTGGCCTCGCGACTTAAGAATTTTGGTTCCTTCCTATCCAGCCTCCTCACCCTTCCCCCAAGAAGTTTTGAAGTGTGAAAAGACCCCTTCCGCTCCTTCGACCCTGGTTAACTTAGGTCTTTTTCACCCTTTGTATTATTTGTTTGTTTCAATCCAGCTTTTTGGCCCTTTGACTGCCAAGAGCACTCGGGGAGGGCCTGTCTCCTCCTAAGCGCCGCTTTTCCTAGGACAGGAAGAAGTGACCCTATTACAGTGTCTCCATTGCTGTTATAGAAGTTCCCAGATTCATACAGTCGTTGTTTAGTTCTTCGTTTCTTTTTTTTAAATTTTGGTTAAATATTTCTTTAATGTTAAATTACTTTTCAATTAAGAGAAAAGGAATAAATATATTTATTAACAAGACTTTTCCAAATTAGAAATAATGCAATCCTCGTGTAAATCGTGCAGATTTCACCCGATAAGTACGTCTAAAGCATTTCTAGTGCAATATAATGATTATTTTCAGTCTTCCAATTATATTCCTTCTACACCAGTGTCTTAGTTTCTCTCCCATCCTGTGTGCTTACAGGTTTTTTTCCTGCAACTTTGAAGAGTTATGGTATATTTAATCAACTGAACAATAAAAGTTAACAGAAACATCTAAATATCAATAAGAAGAAATAAAATCAGAGACATTTTTACTTACTAACTCTAAAGCTTTGGGCAGTGCAATACTATTCAAAATAAATTTCCATTTCTTTTATAGACCATCTTTGGTAGGCTGTTATATAGTTTTTAATAGGTTCAAGTTACAGAATGATGCAGCTAGAACATTAAATACAGAGTAGTGGAAAATTTACAGTTATATAAGTTAATGCAAAATTCCACTTAAAGTAATAGAAAAATTGGGCTCCATACCAAATCATTTTACATTAATTTAGTTCAATTGTGCCAATTTAATATCAATTGATATTAAATGATTTCCTGTTTTAGTAATAGCTGAAAACTGATTTTCTCCTCTAAACATCATATTTATAGTACATGGTGCAGTTTTTCATCTATTTTATAAATTTATATTCTTGGCTGATTATGTAGCAGCTGAGACTTCAAACAACTTTATACTTTGAACAAAATGGACAAGTTCCTCTGGTTAGTAAACTTACTTTCATTTTGCGAAAAATACCACTGAAGAACAATAATAACTAACTGGTATAACATCAGAAAAATTTTATAGCAGATTTATTATCATGTTAAAGAATGTTTCACAGTAGCCCCTCTTTTTTCCCTAGAACTCACTCAAAAAATATTTATTGAACCTTTAATATGTACAGATCACACTGCTATATGCTGCAGTCTTATCCTAAGAAGTTGAATTTATAGGATATTGAAAGACCAGAGTGCACCCTAATAATTTGAGGACAAAGTGAGAAAATGCCATCAAATAAAATATGTAACTGATATAAAATAAGTTATAATCTTAATTATTTATAGCATGTCCTTCGTGAAATGATATTGTCATGGCAGAAGCTTTTGGTGCCTGGTAAATACTGAAAGAGGAAAGTTGAATAGTTAGAACATTTGATACTGTGTAAGGGGCAAGACACTTTAATGCAAAAATATTCTGGTCACTAGTGTAGCAGAGATAACCCCCAGCCTTACCATAATCTGAAAAAAGCATCCCACAATTCTCTTTGCTCTGACTCCATACAAATAGAGCAAGCTTCTGATTATAAATTAGATTTTCCAGATAGTCTCCTACTCTACAAGTATATATATATATATATATATATATATATATATATATATATATATATATTATATAGTATATTCTGACACCATTCTTTTTTTTCTTTTTTTTTAAATACTTTATTGATTTTTTACAGAGAGGAAGGGAGAGGGATAGAGAGTTAGAAACATCGATGAGAGAGAAACATCGATCAGCTGCCTCCTGGGGATGTGCCCACAACCGAGGTACGTGCCCTTGACCGGAATCGAACCTGGGACCTTTCAGTCCGCAGGCTGACACTCTATCCACTGAGCCAAACCGGTTAGGGCCTGACACCATTCTTAACATGACATAAAATCCAGAAGCCTAAATGGATACATTTGAGTTCACAGAAATTTTATATCAAAATACCATAAACAAAGTCAAAAGAAACTATAAGCCTGGAGAAAATATTTGTTACATGAATGAAAAAGGCTAATTTCCTTCATATATGAAGAACTGTCACAAATCAATAAGATAAAAATAATCTAATAGAAAAACGGACAAATGATGTAATCAGCTAACTTATTAGACAAGAAATTCAGATGGTTAATCCTATCTAATAAAGACAGAATATGCAAATTGACTGTCACTTGGGACAAAGATGGTAGCGCCCGTAGCCACAAGATGGCAGCACCCAGTCCCCTCAGCACCAGCGGAGTCCCCCAGTCCTTTAAATCCTCACCATGGGGGCGAGGGGCAAGCAGCGCCCCAGTTCCCTGCGGCGAGCAGACAGCCAGGTGCTGTTTGCCCGTTGCCACAGCACTGAGGGGCAAGCAGTCCCCCGTGGTGAGCAGACAGCCAGGTCTGCATGCCCCTCCCCGTGGTGCAAAGGGGCAAGTAGGCCCCCACAGAGAGCAGACACCAGGGCCTGCAGTGGCATTGAGCAGGCAGGTCCGCAGAGAGCAGAGAACCATGGGGAGCGGGCCTAAGCCGTCAGTAGGACATCCCCTGAGGGCTCCCAGATTGGAGAGGGTACAGATCGGGCTGAGGGACACCCCCCATGTACGGATTTCGTGCACTGAGCCTCTAGTAAATATATAAAACAGTGCTCAACTTCATTCACCCCTAAGACATGCATATTAAATTCTACTTCTACAAGGTTGGCAGAAGTTTAAAATTTTGATAATACTCAATGTTGATAAAGAACTAAGGATTCTCACCCTGGTCGGTTTGGCTTAGTGAATAGAGTGTCAGCCTGCAGACTAAAGGGTCCCGGGTTCTATTCCAGTCTGGGTTTAATGCCCAGGTTGCGGGCTCAATTTTCCAGTGGGAGGCATGCAGGAGGCAGCCAATCAATATTGTCTCTCATCATTGATGTTTCTATCTCTCCCTCTCCCTTCCTCTCTGAAATCAATAAAAATCTATTGTAAAAAAAAGAACTAAGGATTCTCATATACCAATGATGGCGAACCTATGACACGTGTGTCAGAGGTGACACACGAACTCATTTTTTTGGTTGATTTTTCTTTGTTAAATGGCATTTAAATATATAAAATAAATATCAAAAATATGTCTTTGTTTTACTATGATTGCAAATATCAAAAAAATTTCTATATGTGACACAGCACCAGAGTTAAGTTAGGGTTTTTCAAAATGCTGACACGCCGAGCTCAAAAGGTTCGCCATCACTGTCATATACCATTAGTGGGAGTGTAAACTGTTAAAAAAAATCTCAACATGTACAATTAACCCAGAATTTTCATTTCTATAATACAGATATGCTCGTGCAAGTTACACAAAGACATATATAGAAAGATTTTCATAATAGTTTTGTAATAAAGAGAAACAGCCAATAGAAAAGGCATCTGCCGAGACCGGTTTGGCTCAGTGGATAGAGCGTCGGCCTGCGGACTGAAAGGTCCCAGGTTCGATTCCGGTCAAGGGCATATACCTGGGTTGCGGGCACATCCCCAGTGGGAGATGTGCAGGAGGCAGCTGATCGATGTTTCTCTCTCATCGATGTTTCTAGCTCTCTATCTCTCTCCCTTCCTCTCTGTAAAAAACCAATAAAATATATTTAAAAAAAAAAAAAAGAAAAGGCATCATCGGGGGACTGGTTTAAAGAAATTACGGTACATCTATACAATGGAGTTCTATGCCCACCATTAAAACAAGTATATCTTTGCCCTGGCTGGTTTTGTTCAGTGATTAGCGCATCAGCACATACTTGGGTTGCAGGTTCTGTGCCCCCCCCATCAGGGTAGGTGCCAGAGACACCTAGTTGATGTGTTTCTCTCACATCATGGATATTTCTCTCTCTCCCCCTCCCTCCCTCCCTTCTTTTCCCTCTCTCTATAAAGCAATGGAAAAAAAATCCTCCGGCGAGGATTAGTAAAACAAAACAAGTATATCTTTATTTACTGATATGCAAATAGTGCTAAGAGATGTTAAGTAAAAAATATCCAGTTGCAAATATCTTGTACAGTATGATCCTATTTGTGAATATATATATTTACATATGCATATATGTGATTTCATATGCATAAAACATTCTTAAAGAATATACAGGAAACATAACAACGGTTACTTCTCAGGACAGAGTTGGTGCAGGGTTCCAGGGCTGGTAATTTTGCTTTTCAGTTTATATATTGCTGCATATGTTAATTATTTCACGGTGAGCATGTAATTTTTACATAAGTTACTTATGTTATTTTTAAGATCTTATACTGGTTACTCTGGGAAATAATTTGGCACTTTCTTATAAAGTTAAACATACTTACCATATGACTCAGCAATCCTATTCCTTATCATTTATCCTAGAGAATTAAAAACACAAATGTTCACAGAGATTTATTTATGATAGCCCAAAACAGGAAACAACCCAAATGTCCATCAACTGGTAAATGGTTAAACAAATCGTGGTACATTCATACAATGGAATACTACTCAGCAATAAAAAGGAACTATTGATATATGGGATACTTGGATGGACCTCAAGGGCATTGTGCTTAGCAGAAAAAGCCAATCTCAAAGAGTTACACACTGTGTGATTCCACTATATAATCGGTTCAAAATGATAAAATTATAGTGATGGAGAACAAATCAGTGGTTGGCAAGGATTAAGGTTGGGAAAAGGGTATAACTATTAAAGAGCAATGGGAGGGATGGAACAGTTGTGTTTCCTAATTGTGGTGGTGTTTACTTAAATCTACACGTGATAAAATAGAAATACACACACACATACAGACACAGGAGTACATGAAAAAATGGTGAAATCCAAATGAAATCTGTACTTGAATTAATAGTATTATATCAATGTCACTATCCTGGACTTGTCAAGTAATAGGTTATGTAAGCTATTAACATTGGGGAAAGCTGTGTGAAGGGTACATGAGAATTCTCTGTATTTTTGTTTGCAATTTCTTCTGAGTCCTAACTATTTCAAAATAAAAGTTGTAATAAAAATTTTAATGCTATTAATAAAAGAAAAAAATCTCTGGTTACTAGAAAAGTAATTACTCCACTGTACATTAACAAATTGAATTTCTAGTTTACAAATCAGCTTTTTGCTAACTTGGATATAATGACAATTTCCGGGATCCTTATCATTAACCCAGTATGAACTTATACAATTAAGAGCCTGATACTTCAATACACAGGAGTAGACCATGGACCTGTGGCGTCAACAGGAAATAGACATACCAATAAGCCTTGTCTAAAACAAATAGCTGGTACCTTTCTGAGACCTCTCAGATACCATGTTACAAAATTTGCTGAGTTTTTTACTCTGAATAACATGCAATATTTCCAGTATGTGTTAATGGAACTGAAAATATATCTATATTTATATCTGAGCAACATGTAATAGTCCTATGAGCAGTTTCTTTTGCATTCAACCCAATACCGATTAGAATACTACCTTCTTTACTTACTTATGTTTACTTACTTGTCACTTTCCTACTCCCTTGCTTACTCTTAACTCACATACTATCTAATTGGCTCGATTGGCCTACAGCAGCTATTTTCAACCTTTTCATCTTATGGCACACATAAACTAATTACTAAAATTCTGCAGCACACCAAGAAATATATTTTTTGCTGATCTGACAAAAACATAGGTATAATTTTGATCCATTCACACTGGATAGCTATTGTTGTGTTAGCTGTTGTTGTCATTTTTATATTTGCCAATCTAAGGGGCAAGAGGTCAGTGCCCTGACTGAATAGTTAGGTATTGAATGTTTAAAAAATTCTTGTGGCCCACTGGATAAAAATCGTTTACCAACAACAGTCCTCCTCAAACTTGACTGTGCTTAAGGCTGACTTAGGAATCTTGCTAAAATGCAAATTCTGATTCAGTAAGTCTGAGTTTAGGGTGGGACCTGAGATTCTGCATTTCTAACAAACTCCCAGGTCATGCCTAGCCCACATTGCTGTTATTCTAAAGTCCACACATTGAGTGTGAGGGCCTGAGGGACAAAGTACAAACTCTGCAGGGTAGCTTTCAGTGCCTTCTACAGTCTTATCCAAATCTCATCACTCATAACTGTGAACTCTGCTGGGGCAATGTCTATATAGGTCGTTGTTGTATCCCCAGTGCTTAGAATAGAACCTAAAACAGGATAGGTACTCCAAAAATATTTATTCAATGATTAAAGGAATGGATGAATAAACTAAATAACTTCTCCCTGCTCATATACCATACATTCTAAGCAAACTAAATTACTTCACAATTTCATAGTACTTCCCCACCTCTGTGCATTTGCTCACACTATTTTCTCTCCTTTTCCAAGCTTTGCCCCATTCAAATTCTCTCCATCTTTAAATGCCCAGTTTTGTTTTGTTTTTAATATATTTGTTTTGATTTCAGAGCAGAAGGGAGAGAGAGAAAGAGATAGAAACATCAATGATGAGAGAGAGTGACCGGGAATCGAGCCATGACCTCCTGGTTTATAGGTCAAAGCTCAACCACTGAGCCATACCGGTTGGGCTTAAATGCCCAGTTTAAATGGGAAAATCTCTATAAATTTTTCCTGATGTCCCAATATGGAAATCTCTCTCATTTTTCAAGGTTTCTCTCTAGCAGATTTTGAATGCCTTGCAAATAATAATAATAATGTTTTATTAACATTTTCTAAACCACTATACCTAGCACAAAAGTTAGCATATAGTAGAAATCAATGTTTATTAAATTAAAATGAGAAAGTAAATAATTATCTAGATCAGCACTATGCATTAAACCTTTTGGAGATGATGAGTTTCTATAATTTGTGTTGTCCAGTATGGTTAACCAGAAGTAGCTACTGAGCACTTGAAATGTGGCTAGCATGACTGAGGAACTGAACTTTTAATTTTAATTAATTAAAATGTAAATAGCCACATGTGGCTAGTGGCTACGTATTGGACAGTGGCTATCTAGATAATTCAAGTTAAAACTGCTCTTCATTCTACAGTATTTACTGAGTGCCTTTTATATTTTATTTTTTATTGGGGTGACATTGGTTAGTAAAAATGAAGTGCCTTTGCCCAGCCAGCGTGGCTCAGTGGTTGAGCATCGACCTATGAACCAGGAGGTCATGGTTTGATTCCAGGTCAGGGCATTTGCCCGGATTGTGGGCTTAATCTCCAGTGTGGGGCATGCAGGAGGCAGCCAGTCAATAATTCTCTCTAATCGTTGATGTTTCTATCTCTCTCTCCTTTTCCCTTCTTCTCTGAAATCAATGAAAATATATTTTTAAAAAACTGAGTGCTGCCCTAACCGGTTTGGCTCAGTGGATAGAGTGTCTGCCTGCGGACTGAAAGGTCCCAGGTTCGATTCCGGTGGTCAAGGGCATATAACTTGGTTGCGGGCACATCCCCAGTAGGAGGTGTGTAGGAGGCAGCTGATCGATGTTTCTCTCTCATTGATGTTTCTAACTCTATCCCTCTCCCTTCCTCTCTGTAAAAAAATCAATAAAATATATTTTTAAAAAAACTGAGTGCCTTCTATGTGCCAGACATGGAATAGGCTAGGGGCTGGTGATAGAAATATGAATAACTTATGGTCCTTGACCTCAAAGAGCTTGCAACCTATTAAGAGAAGATAGGATCAAACAAATCCAATCAAGTGTTATCAGTGCTATTACAGAAGATTGACCAAGAAGAATGTGGGTACAAAGGTGAATGTGGGCAGGAGTCAGAAAAGGGTTTATAAGGAAGGTAAGAGTTGAAATAACATAGTATTCATTAGGCAAACAAAAGATAAAAAGCTTTGTTCAGGGAGGAGTATGAACAAAGGCATGACAAGTCAGAACCCAGAGCCCCTCTCCTCCTGGAACTACAAGTAGTTACTTTGGGTAACACCTAGGAAGTGGAGGGCAGAGAGCTCTGTCAAAAGGAGACCTGGAGATGTTTATGCTGGAGACATAGGGGGAGCCCAATCACAGAGGGCCCTTGGAATGCCATGCAAAGGAAGGAGCTTGGTATCCTGTAGGCAATGGGAGCGACATGCTTGGTTTGACAGTTTAGAAAGATGTCTCTGGATGATGGAGTGGAAAGGGATAGATAGTCTGAGAGGTGCTGGGGCTTGGACTAAACACTGGCAGTGAAAATGTAATCAGGGCTTAGAGTATATGTGCTTTGTAGCCTGAAATAAGATGATAATTTCTGTAAACATCTTTGTTTTGTCTTTATTTCATAATCCACTTGATTTTCCTGCCCTTTTTTCCTTTTGCATGTAGAGTCACAGCCTTCACTGAATGGCCAGATCTCCATGGAAGCAAAGTAAAAACTTGATATGATTTTCTGGAAATTTCAAAGAAAAAACTACCTTCTGCCTTCTGCTTAAATCATTTGAGAAATATTAGCCAAAATAATTCATTCCTATCAGCAGCTAATTCTTTCATCCTCTAATGCTGGCACTGGTCCTAGTTATTTGTATTAAGTAGTTAAACATGTCACAGGATTTGTTTGTGTAGACAGATAGCATTTGCATTATTTTTTGAGTGCCAACATTCAATAACAACAAAAAAGACTGATCAAGGCACAGGCAGACCTATCAACTCAGACTTATGGATTACACTAAAGGTCCTATTGTGATGCATGATTTTTCAATATGTTCGGGAGACATTTATCATTTTAAGCACATACACATTTAATGATTACATTATTCTTTTGTTTGTTGCTGTTGTGGCAGTGTTACTGGGTACTAGTTTTTATAGAAATAGCAATAGTTTTTGGAAGCAGAAACATTATTGTTAGCAGAATAACAAACACATCTCCCCAAAATAAACATTTTAAAGCTATTTCCATATATTATTCAAAGTGATTTGGTTAAGATTAGCATTACCCACCAGGAGCACTTGAGATCTTGCTCCCCAGCATATGTCATCAGTTTGACTCAAATAACTCCTATGAATATTCTCCAAAATAAATAAAATTAGCATTGCCCAGAAACTTCAATAAGACTTTCTTTTACTGGCATGCATGAAAGTGTATAAAGCAAAGTAAGAGGGACACTAACATTATTGACAACAAAGACCACTCCCTACATTTTTTAAAAAATATATTTTATTGATTTTCCACAGAGAGGAAGGGAGAGAGATAGAGAGTCAGAAACATCGATGAGAGAGAAACATCGATCAGCTGCCTCCTGCACATCCCCCACTGGGGACGTGCCCACAACCCGGGTACATGCCCTTGACCGGAATCGAACCTGGGACCCCTCAGTCTGCAGGCCAACGCTCTATCCACTGAGCCAAACCAGTTTCGGCAACCACTCCCTACATTTAAGTGAAGTATTTGTTACTAGTAACTACTGACATTAAGTAAAATTCAAATACTTGAACCTCTGTCAGCATCTGATCTCTATCATTGGTAGCACGTTCACTGTTATATGCTGATAGCACTTCTAATGTTAGACACTAGAAATTAATGCTAGAACTGCTTGTGGAAAGATTAAGAGGTGTGAAGAAAGGATGAAGAGGGATTTGCAAAGTGGAAGAGTGCTAGAGATAGGAACTTCTGAGAAAATGCATTTTATCCCCAAAATATAGACAACATTGGGTTAGATTCTTTTTTTAAGCTATAAAGAGCATTATTGGGACAATTGGAAAAATTTTAATAAGCTCTAGTAGATTATATAGTAATAATGAATTAATGTTAATTTCCTAGTTTTGATCATTATATTGTGGTTATTAGGAGGGTGTCTTCATTCTTAAGAGATACACACTAAAGTATCTAAGGGTAAAAGGGGCATTATGTAAGCAACTTATACTCAACTGGTTCAGAAAGAAAGGTAAGTACACACACTAGTGGCTCGGTGCACGAAACTCATACACATTAAAAGGGAATTAATTAGAGGAGATATTTTAATATTGCTATTTGCCCTTTCTCTATAATAGAAGTGTCAGAGATAAAAAATAAAATAGTAGCCGAAACCGGTTTGGCTCAGTGGATAGAGCGTCGGCCTGCGGACTGAAAGGTCCTAGGTTCGATTCCGGTCAAGGGCATGTACCTGGGTTGCGGGTACATCCCCAGTAGGAGATGTGCAGGAGGCGGCTGATCGATGTTTCTCTCTCATCGTTGTTTCTAACTCTCTATCCCTCTCCCTTCCTCTGTAAAAAATCAATAAAATATATTTTTAAAAAAATAGTAAAATGTATATGAAAATCTCCCTCCTGTCAGAGTCTGGGGCCCACCTCGAGACCCAGAGTCAAGTCACTGCCCACCCGCACATGCTTTGAAATTGTAGAAGACCCAGAACTGGCCGGCCCAACCTCCGTCAAGCCCCTCCAGGCGGGGGGCACAGCCTCAGGTCCCCTGTCAAGCCCTGCCAGGTGGGGGGCACGGCCTGAGGTCCCCCAGCCTGGCGCTGGGGCAGGGGGCACGGCCTCAGGTTCCCCGTCCAGGCCAAGCGCCATGCAGCCTCAGGTCCCTGCTGTTTGGGTGTTACATGACAGCGGTTGTTACGTGACAGCGTCCTGACTAATTTGCATATTACCCTATTATTAGATAGATTATATATTTTGGTGGTGTGCTACAGCCTGCTAACATTGGCTCACAAGAGCTCATTGTGCAGTTAGTGACCTCATATTGGGAGCCATGGTAAGAGCATTTACATCATGAAAATCAGCAAATGCTATAGATCAGGCAGATCTGGAGAGCCAGTTGTTAAAACATATTTGCCATGGATCAAATGAAAGATAGTGTCCAGATTCATGAAATTTTTTCTGTCATTCTATTTTGCTTTTAAACTGAGTTGATAAAAAAAAAAAAAAAAGAAAGCTAATGTCACTAGGCAGGTGTGGCTTAGTGGTTGAGCATTGACCTACGAACCAGGAGGTCACAATTTGATTCCCGGTCAGTGTATATGCCCGGGTTGTGGGCTCGATCCCTAATGATGTGGGATCAATCAATGATTCTCTCTCATCATTCATGTTTCTTTTTCTCCCTCTTCCTTCCTCTCTGAACTCAATAAAAATATTTTTTTAAAAAATAATTAAATACGCCCTAACCGGTTTGGCTCAGTGGATAGAGCATCAGCCTGCGGACTGAAGGGTCCCAGGTTCGATTCCAGTCAAGGGCATGTACCTTGGTTGCGGGCACATCCCCAGTAGGGGGTGTGCAGGAGGCAGCTGATCAATGTTTCTCTCTCATCGACATTTCTAAGTCTCCATTTCCTCTCCCTTCTTCTCTGTAAAAAATCAATAAAATATATTTTTTAAAAAATTAAATAGGGGGGGGCGGAGAGGGAAATAATTAAAAAAATAAACCTAGTGCTGTTGAATATTCAATAATCCTATCTAATAAAAGAGAAACATGGTAATTAGCGTACGACCGCTACCCTTCCCATTGGCTAATCAGGGCGATATGCAAATTAACTGCCAGCCAAGATGGCGGCCGGCAGCCATGCAACTGGAAGCGAACATGAGGCTTGCTTGCTTCAGTGACGGAGGACTCCAACGTTCCCCGCCTGCCGCTGCCGGCCTCTGAGCTGCAACTCTAAGCACCTATGTTACAAATATAGAAGCTAAACAAAACCCCAGAAACCTGCTTTAGTCGCCGGGCTTCAGCCAGCAGGATCGCAACATTGTTTCAAATACAGAAGGTAAACAAAGGCCAGAAACCTGCTTTCAGCAGCAGAGGCCTAAGAGCTGGAGCCTCAGAGCTAAAGCTGGCCCAGAATTAAAAAAAAAAAAAAAAAAGAAAAGAAAAAAAGGAGCTGTTGGGAGCTTCCGTCACTCGCCAGCCTGAAAACAGCCCTCAGCCCCTCACCCAGACTGGCGAGGCACCCCAGTGGGGACCCCCACCCAGAAGGGTGTGTGACCAGCTGCAAACAGCCATCATACCCTCACCCACCCTGATCCAGGACACCCTTCAGGGCAAACCAGCCAGCCCCCACACATGCACCAGGCCTCTATCCTATATAGTAAAAGGGTAATATGCTTCCCAGCACCGGGATCAGCAGAGCCACGAGGCCTCCCAGCACTGGGATCAGCGTGACAGGGGGCAGCGTGCAAACCCCCTGATCGCCCTGCGGCTCTGTGTGTGACAGGGGGTGGGGCCACAACCTCCCTATCGGCCCTGCTCTGTTTGTGACAGGGGAAGGCGCCCCAACCCCCTGATCAGCCCTGCTCTGTGCCTGATAGGGGGGAGCTCCCCAACCCCCTGATTTCCCTGTGGCTCTGTGTGTGACAGGCTGCAGTGCCCCAACCCCCTGATCGGCCCTGCTCTGTGTGTGACAGTGTGCAGCGCCCCAACCCCCTGATCGGCCCTGCTCTGTGTGACAGGGTGCAGTGCCCCAACCTCCCCCCGCCCACGGGCCCTGCTCTGTGTGTGACGGGGTAGAGCCATAACCTCCCCATCAGCCCTGCCCTGAGTGTGACAGTGACAGCGCCCCAACCCCCTGATCCTCCCTGCTCTGCGTGTGACAGGGGGTGGTGCCCCAACTCCCCTATAGGCCCTACTCTGTGAGTGACAGGGGGGAGCTCCCCAACCCCCTGATGGGCCCTGCTCTGTGCGTGACAGGGTGCGGAGCCCCAACCCCCTGATGGACCCTGCTGTGTGAGTGACAGGGGGCAGCGCCCCAACCCCCTGATGGGCCCTGCTCTGTGCGTGACAGGGGGTGGTGCTGCAACCTCCCCATCGACCCTGCCTTGAGTGTGACAGGGGATGGTGCCCCAACCCCCCAATCAGCCCTACCCTGAGCGTGACTGAGTCTGGCATCGCAACCTCCCAATCCGCCCTGCTCTGAGCCTGACCAGGGGCTGCACCTAGGGATTGGGCCTGCCCTCTGCCACCCGGGAGCAGGCCTAAGCCAGCAGGGCGTTATCTCCCGAGGGGTCCCAGACTGCGAGAGGGCACAGGCCGGGCTGAGGGACCCCCTCTTCCCCCCGAGTGCACAAATTTTTGTGCATTGGGCCTCTAGTAATATATATTTATAATAATATATTTTAATGTTATTCTCTAAACACCTGAAAATTTCTTTCAAACTTACTTTCTCAAGAAAGTAGGTAAATATATACATTATCCTACTTTTGTTGTTAGTTATTGTACAGTGTAAACTAAAAGCAATCACATATCTCAGTAGGAACCAGTTTAGTTTTACCCTAACACTTCTTGTCTCCCAAGCATCTGAATCTTTCATGAGATTTTTGAAGCTCCCCCCGTTCTCCATAAGGTCTCTCTTGAATACCACATTCAACATTGGTTCCTTCCTTACAGTTCATAGAATTCTGTAAAAGATACATAGAATAGCATCCAGATCAATCCCCTCATTGTATGAACATCCCCACTATCATACAATGTCCAGTGAGAGCTATGAGCAGCATCCTAGTCCTCTCATCACCAAGCCCGGAGCTATTTTCTAGAAACACACTTTCCAGACCATATTTAGACACTGGATCATAATCTTCTGCTTCCTGGCCAAATTTAGTATGCTTACTTGTTTCAAGAGTAGGAACAACCATCTAGTACAGTAGATGCTCAATAAATAAAACTTGGTGCTCAATAAACACTTGATATTTCCATTAGTTTGGAATGCTTTTCACAGTCTTTTTCAAAGGTGCTTTTTGATTTATCTATGAATCTATAAAACTTGATAAGTATTTTCTTGGAGTTGTAAATGAAGAGCTAGCTACCAACAATGAAAGTAGATGACTTGTTTCACAGAGGGCGGGACATCCAAATGTCTAGGTACCAAATTATAAAATGAGATGAGCCTTGGAGTCTTTACTGAGGTTTTATTCCTTCAGATTTAAATATAGTGTATCAAATATTTTGAGAATCAATTTGAAGTCACTTTACAGGGCAAAACATTACAAACATTTAGATATTCTTAAAGAAGAAATATACCAATTGGTAGCACAAGAAAATGCCAAAAAAAAAAAAAAAAGAAAGAAAGGCCATCAGAAGTTGTTTGTCCCTATTTCTTTAAAAATAACACTTTGCGCCCTAACCGGTTTGGCTCAGTGGATAGAGCGTAGGCCTGCGGACTCAAGGGTCCCAGGTTTGATTCCGGTCAAGGGCATGTACCTTGGTTGCAGGCACATCCCCAGTAGGGGATGTGCAGGAGGCAGCTGATTGATGTTTCTCTCTCATCGATGTTTCTAACTCTCTATCCCTCTCCCTTCCTCTCTGTAAAAAATCAATAAAATATATTTTTTAAAAAAATAACACTTTGCTACAATCTTCAGAATGAGAAAATGAGAAAATTTGAATACATTTTCAAAAAGACTACCAGATGAAACTTAATGAGGTTAATAGTCTAAGATCCCAATCATCAGAGACTATTTAACTAGGGTCTTTATTCCTTTATGAGTTGTTGAAACATTCTTAAGGTTTACAGCCTACCATTCAGCAAATTAAGACCAATAAAACACCCACTTGACCAATTCAGTCTTTTCCCAAGAAGAAATAATAAAACAGAGTTTAAAAAGCCACTCATTAGTTACAACTGTTGTGACATAGACCTAAAAAACCTTTGAAGTATAATAATGATCAATCAGATTTTTTATACATAGTATAAAAATGGTATCCTGTTGATTGGAGGTCAGGTTCTATCCTTCAATTTGCAGGCAGCAGTAGGTGAAAATTAAGAGGCAATCACAATTAATAAGATCAGTATTTGCTGTCATAGCACCATTACTTCAATCAAATTATGATTTTGATGCTCAAGAGGATAGCTGCAAACATTTAGAAAGTCACAAACACTGTTGATTTTGAAGACATTGGAATAAATTGGAAACATAATTTCTTTGCTGTGAAAAATAAATCAAGGTCAGATTTTATAAAAAAAATTTTTTCTGGAAATAGTTAATTAAAGAAGAACTAGAGAGAAATTCTCGTATATATGTACACAAGGAGACTTGTATAAGGATGTTCATTACAACAATTTTTATAATAGAAACAACTTAAATGTCCATCACAGAAGAGCAGATACATTATATTATATCCATATGATAGAATACTATGCAGCTCTGAGGACAAACTAATGCTACATGTATCAACATGAATAAATCTCAAAAATATTATGTAAAAAAGCAAGGTGTAGAATAAGAGCTAACACATTATACTTAGTTTATTATGTTATAAGTACTTCATATATCAACTCATTTAATCCTGAAAACAACCTTATGCGGTATTATTGTGATTTTCCATTTTAAGTGAGGAAAATGAGGTACAGCAAAATTAAGTAATTTTTCCAAGGTAACAATGCTAGTAACGTATATAGCAGATATTCCAGACCACCTCTGGCTCCAATGTTTGGGAGCTTATTCACTATGCTATTGATACAAATTAATAACCTTAAAATATACAAAGCAATGTTCTCTATACAGTTTATTCAAGAAACATATGTGGTAAAAAATGTGAAAACATGCATAGAAATGAAAAGCATCAAATCCATGATTGTGGCTACTTCCGAGAAAGGGAGGCAGGGGAAATGAATGGAGGCAGGAAACTTTAGCTGTATCCATAAAGTCTTATTTCTTTTATTTTAAAAATGGCAGTATGCCCTAGCAGGTTTGGCTCAGTGGATAGAGCATCGGCCACGGACTGAAGGGTCCTGGGTTTGATTCTGGTCAAGGGCATGTAACTTGGTTGCAGGTTCCCTGGCCCTGGTCAGGGTGCATGCAGGAGGCAACCAATCGATGTGTCTCTCTCACATCGATGTTTCTCTCTGTCTCTCCCTCTTTTTCCACTTTCTCTGGGGGGGAAAAATGGAAAAATAGCCTTAGGTGAGGATTAACAAAAAAATAAAATAAAAATGGCAATATTTCATCTTGGATGGATCTTGAGAATATCATGTAAAAGCAAAATAAGTCAGAAAAAGTCAAGAAGTATATGATTTCAGTCATATGTGGGATATAAAGCTGAAAGCAATAAATGAACAAACAAGACAAACAAAAACTCATAGACACAGAAAACAGTAGGGTGATTACCAGAGGAAAAGGGGTCATGTGGCGGAGGTACTAAAGGGTAAAGGGGATCAAATATATGGTGATGAAAGGAGATTTGACTTTGGGTAATAAACACACAATGCAAGACACAGATGATGTGTTATATATAGAATTGCACACTTGAAACATATAATTATATTAACCAATGTCAGCCCAATAAATTTAATTAAATTTTTTTAAATATATCTTTAGTAAATATGGGAAACATAAGATTTGACAATGCTGGGTGGTGGGTACATGGGAGTTTATTATATTATTGTCTATATTCTTCTATATATGTAAAACATTTCATAATTTTAAAAATGGAACAGACTGACAAATCTCAGAGGGAAGTGGGGGAGGAAAATAAAAACCAAAGAACTTACATGCATATATACATTGCCCATGAATACAAACAATAGGGTGGTGAGGCCTGGGGTAAGACAGGACTGGGTGGTGGGATGGGGTGGTGGGAGACAAGGGGTACAAAAGGGAGGACATTTGTAATGTTCTCAACAATAAATATTTTTTTTAAAGAAATGAAAAGGTATAATATAAAGAGTATTTATCTTGGATCTCAAATGTAATAGACAATTCTGATTATAATTTTAAAGTATACAAATAATGCAAAATATAGATTCTGTGAAATTAGGAAACCTTTTTTCATTTCAGTTGAAATGTACTTGGATATTTAATAAAAATTCAGTGATACAACTTTAAAAATTAGATTCTACAGATAAAAATTAGATTCTACAGAAGTCTGCACAATAGAATATTATTAACATAAAAAAGAGTTAATTGATTGCTTCATGTAAAAAATATTTTTTACATATAAATTCATATAAGCACTGCATACATGGTCTTTTGAAAGACCAGGAAATGCAATACTGTTGTTTTATAATTTAAATTACATTGTTTAAAGAAATTCTAACTTTATCAAGGAAAAGGAAGAATTCTGAAACCAGCTTCCAGAGAAGTGTCTTGATAAACAATCAGGTTTAAAAATATGCATAATTCTATTTGAATAATAGAACATTTTATTTATGTAACAACGAATACATTTTTTTTCAACGAATACATTTTTAATTTAAAGGTCAAACCATTGATTTGGAGTGAGGCAGAGAAGAAGGGGAACACTTCTATCTTCATGTTTACAGACATTCAAATAGTTACACAAGACCTCCCAAGATCTAAGATACAGTAGTTTTTTCTTAATTTGATGGTGAGGGGGTTTCTGTGTCTGTTGACAACAGAGAGAAACACCTTTATTTCTATTTTCTCCTTTTAAGTAAAACAGAAAAGCCCCCAAGTAGATTTTATGTCAATATATCTTTCCCTAGAAATAGTCAAGAAAGATCAGGATTTTATAAATATTCATGTAGCTTTCCCCTCCTTTTAATTTTTTTCTGCCTTCCTCTTACTAGTACATATTTCAAAGCACATTTTTCCTGTCCAGAAGAATTATCCACATCCTTTAACCAGGGAGTGAAAGGAATTTTCCACTGCAAATGTTTCTGTCTAGCTACTCTGCCCATAAATTATGTTTCTGAAGCATTAATTCTCAATGATTTCCAAAGCAGTATTCACTCCGCACTCTGGGGGTCAGACAACTTTGGCACATCGGCAAATCTTGAAAGTAACATCGAGTTAATTACCATGTTTATGAGACATTTGTTGCCTCCTTTCTCTTTCTCTATGTGTGTGAGCTCACCCCTTTGGTGTGGAAGATCTGAGAAAAGAAGGTGAGAAGTAAAAAGCAAGAATTGTAATACTTTTAATTTCTATATCCTAACAAGGAGCTCCAAATACTTTGATTTTTATAATGCTGCATTTGTCGTTATAATGCTGCACTTCCCTGCCAACTGTGCATGTGGGAACTAAGGGGAAGGACTTCCACAATCATTTAGACCTTCAGTTTCATTATCTGTTAACTGGGAATAACAATACAGGCTTGACAAGCTTTGGTTCTTTGAAGATAAATTTAATAATAAATATAACACATGAATCCATTCTCCTTTTTAAAAAAATCAGAACATTAAAAAGAGAAAGCTAAAATCCTTGTATTAAGGTTCTCCAGAGAAACAAAACCTATAGGATATCTATATCTATGTCTACTAGTATATCTATATCTATATTTATGTCTATATTTACAGAGAGGCTGAATGATTAAAAGAAGTTGAATCAACACAATTATGGAGGCCGAGAAGTTCCAGGATCTGCAGAAAGCAAGCTGCAAGGAGACTGCAATATAAGCATAACCAATGGACATAAGACACTGGGGGGTAGGGGAGGCTAGGGGACTGTCAAGGGCGGGGGGGGGGGGAAAGGACACATATGTAATACCCTTTGTAATACTTTAAGCAATAAAAAAAATAAAATAAAATAAAAAATAAATAAATAAATAACTGAAGTTTTCAAAAAAGAAAAAAAAGAGAGACTGCGGAGAGCCAGTGGACTAGTTCCAGCCTGAGAACCAACAGGCTGGAGACCAAAGAAGAGCTGATGTTTCAGTTTGAGCAGCTTAAGCAGTCAGGCAGGGGAGAGGATCAGCCTTTCTATTCTATTCAGGCCTTCAACTGATTGGATGCAGCCCACCCACAATTAGAGAGGGCAATCTGCTTGACTTAGTCTGAAACCAGACACAGTGGGTCCGAGGCTGCCTGTCACTACTTGAGCCAAATTAAGCAGAGACAGGGTTGAATCATATATGAGCGTTTATCCCAATATTGCCGGTGGTATGGGTAGAGCAGTCGGTCACTCTGGAAATTCTACTCTGATCTCCCCCCGAATCTTGCCACTTGGCGGATTATATACACACATGAGGGAGAAGATAGCTATGTGCAGCTGTGAGCTGCAAGTGTAACATGGAAAGGGAAGGGGAGGGTTTGCTGTCCAGCCTTCAGGAGCTCAAAGTCTGATAACAAGGTGGCTAATCTATGATACAAACAGCTCAGCTGGTTCCTGGGACCAGATAATGGTCAGTTCCTGAGGCAAACTCCCAGAGGGGTCAAGGTCCGTGCACAGCAACCAAATCAAAGCATGTCCTGTCCTTGGTCTGTTCTCCAAATGTATTTTTTTTCTGAGTAATGGACCCATCGAGGCATCTTTTTTTTTCTTTATTGATTAAGGTATTGCATATGCGTCCTTATCTCACCATTGCCCCCCACCACACACACCCCTCGAGACATCTTTTTACAGCCTTGTTTCATCCTCCAGTTTCCCAGAGTCTGGAAGAACACTTCTTATCTATAACTAGAGGCCCAGTGCATGAATTCATGCACCAGTGGGGTCCCTTGGCCTGGCCTGTGGGATCAGGCCAAAACCATCTCTCTGACATCCCCAAGGGTCCCAGATTGTGAGAGGGTGCAGACCAGGCCGAGGGACCACACAGATGCACAATCGGGGTCGGGAGGGATGTGGGAGGTTGGCCAACCCAGGAGGGACCGTGGGAGAGCTCCATCTCACTCAGTCCTGATCGGCCTGACCCAAGCAGCAAGCTAAACTACCAGTCAGGGCATCTACCCTCTGGTGGTCAGTGCACGTTATAGCTAGTGGTTGATGGGCCTTAGCATATCATTAGCATATTACTCTTTGGTTGAACGGAAGACCGGACAACCAGACACTTAGCATATTAAGCTTTTATTATATAGGATTAGTAAGGTGAATAATTAGTAGACAACTGTGGCTCTATTCTTATTACATGCCCTTTCCCACTATCAAGTCTACTGATTCCGATGTGTTCCAAAAACATCCTCATTGACATGCCCAGAATAATGTTTGACCAAATATCCGGGAACCCAGTGGCCTAGTCAACTTGACATATAAAATTATCACAAGTGCTGATCTGGTAGCATAGCATGTTAGAGCATTTTCCCAATATGCCAAGGTTGTGGGTTCAATCCCCCATTAGGGCACATACAAGAATCAACCGACACCCTAGTTCAGTGATGGCGAACTTTTTGAGCTCGGCGTGTCAGCATTTTGAAAAACCCTAACTTAACTCTGGTGCCCTGTCACATATAGAAATTTTTTGATATTTGCAACCATAGTAAAACAAAGACATATATATATATTTTTAAATGTATTTTATTGATTTTTCACAGAGAGGAAAGGAGAGAGATAGAGAGCTAGAAACATCCATGAGAGAGATACATCGATCAGCTGCCTCCTGCACATCTCCCACTGGGGATGTGCCCGCAACCCAGGTACATGCCCTTGACTGGAATCGAACCCGGGACCTCTCAGTCCGCAGGCCGACGCTCTATCCACTGAGCCAAACCGGATTCGGCAAAGACTTATATTTTTGATATTTATTTTATATATTTAAATGCCATTTAACAAAGAAAAATCAACCAAAAAAATGAGTTCGCGTGTCACCTCTGACACATGTGTCATAGGTTCGCCATCACTGCCCTAGTTGGTTTGGCTCAGTGAATAGAGCATCAGCCTGCCAGCTGAAGGGTCCCAGGTTCAATTCCAGTCAAGAGCATATGCCTGGTGGGTTGTGGGCTCAATCCCCAGAAGGGGTTGTGCAGGAGGCAGCTGATCAGTGATTCTCCTTTATCATTGATGTTTCTATCTCTCTCTCCTTCTCCCTTCCTCTCTCTGAAATCAATAAAAATATATTAAAAATAAAATAAAAGTATATTTTATAATAATGATAAAATTAATCATAACAGTGCCCTTGGCCACCTCTCCAACTTGCTCCTCTCCCTTCTTCCCATAGATAACCATTTTTTAGTTTGATGTGCATTCTTCCAGATAAATCTTTTAAATACTTTTATGTGGGACTCTTCCCCCTCCCCACGTGGGGGTCTGTACTTGTTCTTCAATAAATTTCCATCTTTGGTATACCAAAATAAAATAAAATAAAATAAAAATTAATTAATTAATTAATTAATTAATACTTTCACCTAAATAGGTATAGAAAAAATACCTAGTATTGTGTTGTAGTATAGTGACATAAATGGTATCATACCATACATATCCTTTTGCGGCTTGTGGTTTTCATTCAACATTATATTTTTGAGAATTATCCCTGTTGACACATACACTAGTTGATGATTTTTAACTGTTGCATAGTATTCCATTGAATGAATAAGCTACATTTTATTTAGTCATTCTCCTGCTCATAGACATTGAGGTTCTTTGTTGGTGTTTTTTTAGGTTGTTTCTTATTTGTCACTATTAACGACAGTTCTATAGTAAACATCTTTGTGCACTTGTGGGTATGTTTCTCTCCCTAGATGTGTAATATATGTAACTCTTTCAATGGGAGAGAACTAATGTAATGAAAACTGGTTGTAAAGTTTTAAGCTAGTCCTTTTGGTTTGTGTGTAATCTTGCGAATTGTTGCTTTTTGATATATATATATTATTGATTATTTTACAGAGAGGGAGGGAGAGGGATAGAGAAGTTAGAAAAATCGATGAGACATCGACCAGCTTCCTCCTATACACCCCCCACTGGGGATGTGCCCACAACCAAGGTACATGCCCTTGACCGTAATTGAACCTGGGACCCTTGAGTCCGCAGGCCCGACGCTCTACCCACTGAGCCAAACCGGTTAGGGCCAAATTGTTGCTTTTTGATAGATACTTGAGAAAGAGATTCCATGACAAGAAGCCAGATCTCCATCTAGCTTTGCAGAGTGGCTATACTTTGGGAGGGAATCAACACCATTCAGAGTCCAAAACTCATTTCTGCAAATCCAGGACCTAATTTTTGTCAATGTACTCATTGAAACACCCTGTTTCTAAATCCAGGTACTGCAGAAACCACCTCAGGTATAAGAAGGTAAATTCTTATTGATGTGAGAGTGGAACATGAATCAGCTGCCTCCTGTATAACCCCCACCAGGGATCAAGCCCAAAATCTGGGCATGTGCCCTGACCAGGAATCGAACCCACAACCTTTCGTTTCATGGGACAATGCCCAACCAACTGAGCCACACCAGCCAGGCCAATTCTTCTTATTTTGTATTTTCCAGAGTACTTCATAGTTTTTTAATAAAAATTTCTTCTTAAAGTCTTTGGGACACACCAGATTTTCTGAGCCTTTTGGTGACTGTGACTCTTAAATTTGGTTGTCATTCATAAGTATGGGCTTTGATTTTTCAGAGTTCATCATCTGAAATATTAATTTATTCCATTAGTTTTTAAGCCTGTATATAACTGAACAAAAGCCCATATTTTGCAACTAGGTACTGTTATCCCTATTTTCCAGACATGGAAACTGAGGCTCAGAGAGGTTAAAGGACTTTGCCCCAGGTCACAAAGGTCTAAAATGGTTGAGTCAGATTCAGTCCCAGGACTGTTTGGTTTCTAGTCCAGTGCTTTTCCACTGTATACTGCTGTCTTTCATGACATATTTTCTTTCTCTATCTCTAAATCACTTTGTGACAATATCTATGAAAGTGCTTTGAGACATACAAGCAAAATATATAATAATAAGTAAAACTACCATTGATTAACCACCAATTTCATGTAAAACACTGGGGTAGTATGGTACCTTATCTGTAAACCTCATAACATCCCTCTAAGGTAGATATTATCATCCCCATAAGACAGATGAGAAAACTGAGGTTTGGAGATTTTAAGTGACTTGCACAGGGAGTGTCAGAGCCAGGATTCAAACTCAGGTCTATTAGGATGCAAAATGTGTGTGCTTTCCACTACAACCAAGCTACCTTTCAGTGTATTATCCATCTACACTAATAAAAGAGAAACATGGTAATTGGCGTACGACCGATACCCTTTTCATTGGCAAATTAACTGCCAGCCAAGATGGCGGCCGGCAGCCAGGCAGCTTGAAACTAACATGAGGCTTGGTTGCCTCAGTGACGGAGGATCATTGGAGGAAACCAACGTTCCACGCCTGCGGCTGCAGGCCTCTGAGCGGGCAGTTTAAGAAACATTGTAACAAATACCGCCGGACTTCAACCAGCAGATTTGCAACATTGTATGCAAAGGCCAGAAACCTACTTTCAGCCGCGGAGGAGCGGAGGCCTAAGAGCTGGAGCCAAGCCTCAAGGTAAAGCTGGCCCAGAATAAAAAAGAAAAAAAAGAAAAAAAGGAGCAGTTGGGAACTTCAGTCACTCCCAGCCTGAAAACAGCCCTCAGCCCCTCACCCAGACTGGCCAGGCACCCCAGTGGGGACCCCCACCCTGATGCAGGACACCCTTCAGGGCAAACCAGCTGGCCCCCACCCATGCACCAGGCCTCTACCCTATATAGTAAAAGGGTAATATGCCTCCCGGCACCGGGATCAGCATGACAGGGGCAGCGCCCAAACCCCCTGATCGCCCTGCGGCTCTGTGTGACAGGGGGCGGGGCCCCAACCCCCTGAGCAGCCCTGCTCTGTGCCTGATAGGGGGGAGCTCCCCAACCCCCCCCCCACGGGCCCTGCTCTGTGTGTGATGGGGAAGAGCCATAACCTCCCCATTGGCCCTGCCCTGAGTGTGAGAGTGGCGGCGCCCCAACCCCCTGATGGGCCCTGCTCTGTGGGTGATAGAGGGCGGTGCCCCAACCCCCTGATTGGCCCTGCTCTGTGCGTGACGGGGCAGCGCCCCAACTCCCCAATTGGCCCTGCTCTAAGCCCGACCAGGGGCTGCACCTAGGGATTGGGCCTGCCCTCTGCCACCCGGGAGCAGGCCTAAGCCAGCAGGTCATTATCTCCCGAGGGGTCCCAGACTGCGAGAGGGCACAGGCCGGGCTGAGGGACCCCCCCCCCCAGTGCACAAATTTTTGTGCACTGGGCCTCTAGTATACATATAAAAGCCTAAGTGATCAGCCAACCTGCCAAACGGCCAAACGGCCGGTAGCTATGATGTGCACTGACCACCAGGGGGCAGATGCTCAACATGGGAGCTGTCGAGCTGCGATGACTTGGCAGCTGTGGTTCTTGGATGATGCACCCAGAACCAGAAAGGAAGGAGCCTGATTCCGGGGTACATCACCTGAGAACTGCCCTCTCGCAATCCAGGGTCCCTCAGGGGATGTCGGAAAGCCAGTTTCGGCCCGATCCCCACAGGCCAGGCTGAGGGACCCCACCAGTGCATGAATCCGTGCACCAGGCCTCTGGTTATATATTTCTATGTATTATTAATATCTTCATTCTGGTCAAGCTTATATCTTTTTTAGACAGCCTTTGTGTTCCTCTCTACTTTCCCTTAATAGTAGGTTTCATTTCATTTCTTATCTGAATGGGGAAGAATAGAAGGAAGAATTAAATTCTTGCTGTTATCTAGTGCCTTCTTCATTCCACTGTTGTATATTTTCTCTTAAAATGATTTTGCTTGTATTTTTAAACTGCTGACAGAATATCAGTAAGCAGAAAATGTATCACCTGTGAGCAGTCCTCTCTTCTTTTCCTTAATATAATTTGGGTCTTTATCGAAGTATGTGTCTAGTTCTGTAGGCATTTTTATCTTTTAAAAATGGCGAAAACAACAGAGCAAGCAGAATCATCCATAAATTTCAAGGGTCATTCATTTATTTGTCCATCTATTCAGTACATATATGTAGAATGCCTATTATGTAACAGGCACTATGTTAGGTTCTGAGGGTAAAAAAAAGATGAATGTGACATAATTTCTATTCTCAAGAAAATTATAATAGGTTGAAGAGACCTACAGGTAACTTGACAATTACAGTACAGTGTGTGTGATGAGTGTTGTGTCTGAACAGGAAAGAAGTATAGTGGTTTCAACAGTAGGTCCTTGGGCCAGGCATCTGAATTCAAATCCTAGCTGGCACTGGGATTCACTATAAGAACCTACTTCATGCAGTTTGTGTAAGAATTTAATTACTCATGTGAGTGATCAATAAGTATTATAAAAGCAATAGGCACTGGGTGCTGTGGCAAAACAGAAGAGAAGCACCTAGCCCAGATTGAGAGGAGGGTATGGGTAAGGGAAGTATTCCTATATATTGAGTCTTGAGAGAAAACATGAAGTTACCCATACAAAGAATGGGGGCAACTGTTCTTGACACAGAGTCTAGCATGGGCAAAAGCATCAAGACGTAAGGGAGCATGGCATGAATTGAGCTACAAAAGTTTGGTATTGCTGAAGCATAAAGGATAGGGGCAGAGGGCAGTAGAGAGAAATTAAGCAGGGGCCAAATCCTGGTGCGCCCTTATAATCAGTGCAAAAACTTTGAACTTTATTGTCGAGTGTTTCCTTCCACGTCCTGCGTGGAGTAGGGTTCGGTATCTGAAAGAGGAGCCGCACACAAATGAGAGAAAAATGACACGAGATAATTTTTAAATATTGGGGGACCAGGTGAGCAAGTCCAACTTAAGGAGAGGGACTTCCACCGATGCTCAGGCCGCTCCAACCTTTTATTGATCTGGGGTAGCCCTAGGGTAAGGAGGTTTCAATGATACACAGATTAGCTCACCCACAGGCAATTTCCAGTAATAGGCAGACTATCTTATCAATAAGGATTTACATGATTAAAGGTAGGGAGGTTGCTTCAGCTACCATTATCTAGATTAACTGGGTGGTACACAGTCCTGACCTTTGCTAGGGCTTCAATGTTACTAACTTTTGGGGGTCTCTGTCTATACTCAGCTAGTGAAGACAATAAATAGACTCTGGCACTTTATCTTTAAAATATATATATACACTGAGTGTCCAGATTATTATGACCGCCTGACGTTTGTAGGCAAATTAGCTATAATTTCGCACTGAAGTTGCTAGAGGGCCAGACCATTATAAATAGGGAGGCAGGTTGTTTACCACGACAGTAGAAGTGATTTTTTCTGAAGATATGGGTAAACAACACAATTTAACAGTCTTTGAACATGGGATATATATTATTATGAGTGGCCAGATTATTATGACCACCTGACATTTCTAGGCAAATTAGCCATACATCGTATGGGATATGAAAGCCGAAGGCCTGTTCGAACACCTTTGCTGTCTGCAGTTACCAAGATAAAACAGCTCCAATTTACACAGGAACACAAGGATTGGACAGTCGAGCATTGGAAAAAAGTCATGTGGTCTGATGAATCACGTTTCCAGTTGCATCATGCAGATGGCAGAGTGAGAATTTGGCAGAAACAGCATGAAAGCATGCACCCCACATGCATGAGTACAACTCCTCAAGCTGGTGGGGGCAGTGTTATGGTTTGGGGCATGTTTTCTTGGCATGATTTGGGCCCTTTAATTCGTGTGGAATAACGTCTGAATAGCACAACATACCTAAGTATCGTTGCTGATCAAGTTCATCCTATCATGTTGATGGTGTATCCTAATGGAGATGGCTTCTTCCAACAAGATAATGTACCATGCCATGGTGCTCATATTGTGCAGGAGTGGTTTCAAGAACATGAGGGAGACTTTACCTTGCTTAGGTGGCCCCCACAATCACCAGATCTCAATCCAATTGAGCTTTTGTGGGACAAAGTTAAAAGAGCCATCAGGCAGCTGGTTCCACAACCATCAAATCTCACAGAACTGGACAGTGCTATTCATCAGGCATGGTGTCAGATTCCTCGCATCACCTTTCAACATCTCGTGGAGTCAATGCCAAGAAGAATCGCCACAGTATTGAAGGCAAAAGGTGGCCCAATGAAGTAATGATGGGTTGGTCATAATAATCTAGCCACTCACGTTCAAATATATCCCATGTCAAAGGCTGTTAAATCGCGTTGTTTACCCATATCTTCAGAAAAAAATCAGTTCTACTGTCATGGTAAACAACCTGCTTCCCTATTTATAATAGTCTGGCCTTCTAGCAACTTCAGCGCGAAATTATAGCTAATTTGCCTACAAACGTCAGGTGGTCATAATAATCTGGACACTATATACATATATATATATAGATATATATATATATATCAACACTAATAAAAGAGAAAAATGGTAATTGGCGTACGACGATACCCTTTTCATTGGCTAATCAGGGCTATATGCAAATTAACTGCCAACTATGATTGGCAGTTAACTGCCAACTAAGATTGGCAGTTAACTGCCAACTAAGATTGGCAGTTAACTGCCAACAAGATGGCGGTTAATTTGCATATGTAGGCACAATGCAGGGAGGCGAAAGGGAAAGCAGGAAGAAGCCCCCTGCCACTGACAGTGATCGGAAACCCAGGGGGGAGCTAAGACCTGGGTGGCAGGGCAAAGGCGGGTAGGGCCGCCTTTGCCCTGCCCCCCAGCCATGATCGGAGAATCAGGCGCCTTTGCCGCCCTGGCCAGTGATAGCAGGAAGTAGGGGTGGAGCCAGAGATGGGAGCTGGGCACAGTCGAAGCTGGCAGTCCCAGGAGCTAGGGGTCCCTTGCCTGGGCCTAAAGCGAAGCCCACGATCCCGGGGCCGCTGCAGCTGCGGGTCCCCGCTGCCCGAGCCGGACACCTAGGCCAGAGGTTTTAGGCCTGGGCAGGGGCAGAGCCTGCAACTGCGGGGAGCTGGGGGTCCCCTGCCCAGGCCTGACACCTCTGCCGGAGGCCTCAGGCCTGGTCAAGGGGCCGATCCGGTGATTGGTGATCGGAGGGTGATGAGGGTCAACTCCTCTGGCCGAGGCATCAGGCCTGGGCGGGGGGCTGAGCTGGGGGTTGGGGGGATATGATGGTCCCCTTGCCCAGGCCTGAAGCCTGGGTCAGAGGCGTCAGGCTTGGGCGGGGGGTGGAGCCAGCGATCAGAGGGAGATGGGGGTCCCCTGCCCAGGCATGATTCCTGGGCCAGAGGCCTCAGGCCTGGGCGGGGGCGGGGGCCAGAGCCAGTGATCGCGGGGAGATGGGGGTCCCCTGTCCAAGCCTGACACCTCTGGCGGAGGCGTCAGGCCTGGGCAAGGGGCCGATCAGGCGATCGGAGGGTGATGGGGGTCTACGCCTCTGGCTGAGGCATCAGGCCTGGGCAAGGGGCCGATCAGGCGATCGGAGGGTGATGGGGGTCTACGCCTCTGGCTGAGGCATCAGGCCTGGGCAAGGGGCCGATCAGGCGATCGGAGGGTGATGGGGGTCAACGCCTGAGGGCTCCCAGTATGTGAGAGGGGGCAGGCTGGGCTGAGGGACACTCCCCCCCCCCCCCACACACACCCAGTGCACGAATTTCGTGCACCGGGCCCCTAGTATATATATAATTTCAGAGAGAGGAAGGGAGAAGGAAAGAGAGATGGAAATATCAATGATGAAAGAGAAGAATAATTGATTGGCTGCCTCCTGCACGTCCCCTACTAGGGATCAAGCCCACAACCTGGGCATGTGCCCTTGATTGGAGTCAAACCCAGGACCCTTCAGTCCACAGGCCAACTCTCTATCCACTGAGCCAAACCGTCTAGGGCTGAACTCAATCTTGAAAACAGTAGAAATCCATGAAGGCTAATAATGAGGAGGCTAACCTCACCAGATGATTCAGGTGGAAGCGTGGAGGATGGATAAGGGGCAAGACTAGTATTAGGAAAACCTATTAATAGGCTGTGGTAATAGGTCAGAGGAGAAATCATGAGGCCCTGGACTAAAGCTATGGCAGTGTAGATGGGAGGATGGAACAGTTAAGAGATATTTGTGATGTCTAGCTGGGGTGGTTCAGTGGCTGAGTGTCGACCAATGAACCAGGAGGTCACCATTCAATTCCCAGTTAGGGCATATGCCCAGGTTGCAGGCTTGATCCCCAGTGGGAGGCATGTAGGAAGCAGCCAATCCATCAATGATTCTCTCTCATCATTGACATTTCCATCTCTCTCTCCCTTTTCCTTCCTTTCTGAAATCAATTAAAAATATATATATATTTAAAAAATAAAGTGAAGGTTGGACCCAACTACCATGTTGAGTTTACTGCTAGCTCTGAGTGGTTTAAATGATTTAAAAATTGTTATTCATTACATAATGTGAAAGTGAATGGTAAGTCTGTGGGTGCTGATGTAAAGGCAACTGAAGAATTTTTGGAAACACTAGATACGTTTATTATGGAGGAAAATTATTTGCCAGAACAAGTATTCGATATGGATGAAACCTCCCTATTCTGGAAACAGATGCCTGAAAGGACTTTCATCTATATGGAGGTCAAGTCAATGCCAAGTTCAAGGCTTTTAAGGACAGAATAAGAGTCTTGCTTGGAGGCAATGTTGCAGGCTACAAATTGAAACCCTTTATGAACTGGCACAGTGAGAACTCAGGGTCTTCAAGAATATCAATATAAACACACTGCCAGTGCACTACAGTATGGGGCGTGGCTACAGTGTTTTGGGCAGGTTCAAGCCTCGGACTAATGAGAGGGCACAGTCCTGTTGTGGCCACGTGCAAGTCCCAGCTTGGAGGGCAGGGCCATCCCAGCACAATTATAGCCAACAGCTTTTGTTGTAAGCTTGAACCTACAGTCAGAACACGTGGCCCCATGTGCCTGAGTGATAGAGTTCAGGTGCATGTAGTTGAGTAGGATCAAAACCCATGGGAATGTTGTAAACATCTTGATCACGCCCTTACTTTGCCTCGTGGCATCTGCTATAAAATAAAGACAGGGCTTGTGGGTGTGGGCGCTGTCCATCAGAGAAGCAGCATCCAACCAAGACCCAGCTTTCATTCTCTTGTCTGTCTTTTCTAAGCCTTTCATCGCCCCCACTCAGGGTCACTGAACCAGGCTGAGCTGGCATGAGTACGCCATGGCTGTGCTGGCTCCCCACACTACAGGAGCAATACGAAGTCATGAATGACCCAGCTTCATTTCCAAGATGCCCTCCTGAATTGCAAAGCCAGTGAAATGGAGAAATGCTAATTGGAAAATAACACACCTCTCAAGATTTTGCTTATTGTTGATAAGGCTCCTGGATATTCTCAATTTACTGGTGATCTTCATCCCAATATCAAAGTGCTATTTCTTCTTCCAAACACCACCTCCTTGATCCAACAAATGGATCAAGGAGTTATAGCAGCTTTTTGTTTTTAAATATATTTTTATTGATTTCAGAGAAGAAGGGAAAGGGAGAGAGAGATAGAAACATCAATGATGAGAGAGAATCACCGATCGGCTGCCTCCTGCACGGCCCCCATTGGGGACCCATCCCACAACCCGGGCATGTGCCCCTGACTGGAATCGAACCCATGACCCTTCAGTCCCCAGGCCGACGCTCCATCCACTGAGCCAAATCGGCCAGGGCTATAGCAGCTTTTAAGGAGGACCTTTGTGTAGGCTATTGCTGCAACTGAGGAAGACACTGATGCAATTCTTGAAGGATTACAACATCTATGACCAGAGCAAGAACCTTGCTTGGGCTTGGGGTGATGTAACCAAGTGTACATGAATGGCATAGGGAAGAAGACACACAGGAGGTTTGCCATGACTTTAAAGAATTTTTCAAAGATGAACAGGTTGCCTAAATCAACAAGGCTGTGGTTGAGATGGCAAACAACCTGGGTGTGGATGAACATGACATTGAGCAGCTCCTAGAGATGGATCCTAGGGAATTGACAAATGAGGAGTTGTTGGAACTGGACCAGGAATGCATAGCTTATGGCTCTGTTATGGATAAAATTTGAATCCCCAAGAAAATTCAGAGTGAAGGCAGACCTCAACAAGCTTCTTAAAATGCTTGAAAAGATGGAATCCAACACCAAAAGGTTTTCATGAATAGAGAGGAATATTCATGATGCAGTATTTGCTTACAAGCAAATCTATGATGGAAAAAAAAGAAACAAACCAAGAAAACTACCATGGACATACTTCTGAAGCATGATGCCTCCTCAAGAAGAGCCTCGGGCAGGTTCTACAGGAGGTGTTCAGAGGCATTGTTATCTCGGAAGATGACAGCTCCATGTATGTTCTTGCCCCTGAAGACCTTTCAGTGGACCATGGTGGGGAGGTGAAAGACAGTGATATTGATGTCCTGACTCTATATAGGCCTAGGCTAAAGTCTTTGCTGGTGTCTTAGTTTTTAACAATAAAGATTTCTTTATTTATTTTTTAAAATATATCTTTATTGACTTCAGAGAAGAAGGGAGAGGGAAAGAGAGATAGAAACATCAATGATGAGAATCATTGATTGGCTGCCTCCTGCACATCCCCCACTGGGGATAAAGCCCGAAACTCAGGCATGTGCCCTTGGCCAGAATCAGACCTGGGACCCTTCAGTCTGCAGGCTGACGCTCTATCCACTGAGCAAAACCAGCTAGGGCTTAAGTTTTAAAAGTAATAAGAAACATTGTAGAATAAGAATATAAAGAAAAAACATATTTTGTTCAGTTTGCATTTTAAGCTAAGTGTCATTACAAAAGAGTTGAAAAGGCAAAAAAAAATAAAAGTTTATAAAGTAAAAAGGTTACAGTAAGCTAATGTTAATTTATTATTGAAGAAAGGAAAATGTTTTAAACACTAAATTTAGTGGAGCCTAAGTGCACAGTGTTTATAAAGTCCACAGTAGTGTACAGTAATGCCCTAGGCCCGTGGTCGGCAAACTGCGGCTCGCGAGCCACATGCGGCTCTTTGGCCCCTTGAGTGTGGCTCTTCCACAAAATACCATGTGCGGGCACACATGTACATTGCGATTGAAACTTCGTGGCCCATGTGCAGAAGTCGGTATTTTGTGGAAGAGCCACGCTCAAGGGGCCAAAGAGCCACATGTGGCTCGCGAGCCGTGGTTTGCCGAGCCGCAGTTTGCGGACCACTGCGTAGGCCTTCACATTCACTCACCACTCACTCATTCACCCAGAGCAAGTTCCAGTCCTGCAAGCTCTGTTCATGATAAGCACCCTATATAGGTGTACCATTTTAACTTTTATACCAAATTCTTGTTTAGATATGTTTAGACACACAGATATTTACCACTGTGTTACAACTGCCTACAGTATTCAGTACAGTAACATACTGTACAGGTTTGTAGCCTTGGAGCAATAGGCTATACCATATGGTCTACGTGTGTAGTAAGCTATACCATGTAGGTTTGTGTAAGTGTACTCTATGATGTTCGCACAAAAACGAAATCACCAAAAATGCATTTTTTCAAGAACATATCAGATGGTTAAATGATGTATGACTGTATATATATCACAAATGATGAAGAGGGGACATTTTAGCTGTATGATTATTAAAAATGGCTCCCAATGAATTATGCCTCCCTGGGCTCCTCTTATCTAGTTCCCCTCTCCTTAAACCTGGCCTGACCATGTAATTTGCTTCTTAGACCGACAAAATACAACAGAAATGATACTGTGGAATTTCTGAACCTCAGAAGGCCTTAAGAGAACTAGAAGTTTCAGCTTTAGCTCTTGGAACCCAGTTGCCATGGAAAAAGTCTAGCCTATCTTGCTGGAAAGAGACTATGTGGAGAGTGAGATCCTGGACGATGTGAGACCACATGGAAAGAGAGAACCAGGTGTGATCATGTCCCAGCTGAGCCCAGTCCCCAGATGACAGTCCCCAGAGTGAGCCCAGGTAAGTCCAGTAGAAGTGTCCAGCCAATCCACTGAATCTTCAGAAATAATAAATTAAGTTGTTTTTAAGCTACTCCATTTTGGGGGAGTTTGTTATGCAACTATAGGTAAGTGAGACAAGCTGGCAATGGAAAGGTGAAGAGAAATTCTCCAGGAAGATAATGGGAGAAAGTGCATTTCAGGCACAGTGAATATTATGAGCAATGGCGCAGAGGAATGAAAGTGCACAGCCTATCTCAGGAAGGACAAGTGGTATTGTGTGGTTAAAGGAAAAACAGAAGGTACACGGCAGGGAGTAACTAATAGAAGGGTAAGCTGGATCTAAGTCAGAAGGGAAAAATGTTGTAACCAGTTGTAATTTAATGCTTAGCTTTGACTATCTCAGAACATCATACAAGAATTGTGATTCTCTTGTACTGTTCCTTTCCTTTGTGAACTATTTTCTCCCAAACCTCCTCAAAGAAATTATTAGTTCATAATCTAGTTTCTTTCAATGCTATAATGTAGAGATTGCTAGGAAGAACGTTCAGAATTTAGATGCCTGCCCAGTGCCTTCCATTTTTCCTAATTTTGCTTTGCTGTTCATTTATTAAAGAAGCAATCTTTTATTGAGTTCTTAGCATATACCAGGCACTTGGGATTCAGAAAAAGTAAGCCACAGTTCTTACCTTCTAGAAGTTTATAGTCTATCTGGTGAAACTGACAGGCAGTAGGAAATGACAATACAGCATGCTTCATCCCAGAAAGGGAGGTTTTCATATAATTACTAGAGGCCCGATGCATGAAACTTGTGCACGGGTAGGGTCCCTAGGCCTGGCCAGCGATCAGGCCTGATCAGGGCCTACTGGCTGCTTGCCAGGGCCTCCCTTTATTCTATGCCGCCCCCTAGTGGTCAGTGTACGTCATAGTGAGTGATAGAAATCCAGGTCTTCCAGTCAAACTCCCATGGGGACACTTTGCATATTAGCCTTTTATATATATAGATTATCTAACATAATACTGTATTTACAGAGACAATTGCCATTAAAATCTTTTATTTTTTTTCTGAAATATTAGACTCTAGGTTTTCAAGGGGCCATGAAATTGCATTTGGCTTGATGCAACCAGCTTTGGTTAGAGACTAACTGGAACACTTGAATGTCAATGTGTTCCAAAAAGGCCAGACTCTCTTTATAGTTCCTATGGAATACTTTTCTGAAATCCTCATTTTTCTTTTTTTTATTTCTTCTTTTTATTTTTACACCAGTCCCTTTAGCATTCCTTGCATTGCTGGCTTGGTGGTGATAAACTCCCTTAGCCTTTTTTTGTCTGTGAAGCTTCTTATTTCCCCTTCAAGTTTGAATGATAGCCTTGCTGGATAGAGTATTCTTGGATTCAGTCCTTTGCTTTGCATCACTTTGTAAATTTCTGTCCATTCTTTTCTGGCCTGATGTGTTCCTGTTGAGAAGTCATTTGACAATCTAATGGGAGATCCCTTGTATGTAACTTTCCGTCTCTCTCTTGCAGCCTGTAAGATTCTCTCTTTGTCCTGAACATTTGCCATGGTAATTATGATGTGTCTTGGTGTGGGTCATTTCGGGTTCACCTTATTTGGGACTCTCTGGGCTTGTGTGACTTTTTTCTTCCTCACCTCAGGGAAGTTTTCTGATATTATTTCTTCGAGTAGGTTTTCTAATCCTTGTTCATCTTTCTGTTGTTCTGGCACCCCTATTATTCGTATGTTGTTTCTTTTCATGTTGTCCCAAAGCTCCCTTAGGCTCTCCTCTTGTCTTTTAATTTTTTTCTCCAATTGCAGTACATTTTGGGTGTGTTTTGCTTCCTTGTCTTCTAAATCACTAATTCGGTCCTCCGCTTCTCCTAGTCTACTGTTGATACTTTCAATGGAGTTTTTCATTGCAGCTATCTCACTCTTCATTTCTTCTTGGGTCTTACTTAAGTTGTTGATTTTTTCATCTGTTTCTTCTAGCTTCTTCCATATGTTATTTTTTTTTATGTAAATACAAATATTTTTTTTTATTGCTTAAAGTATTACAAAGGATTCCATATGTTATTGATTTTTTCATCTGTTTCTTCTTGCTTCTTGCATAGGTAGTTGACTTTTTCATCTGTTTCTTCTAGCTTCTTGCAGAGGTTGTTGATTTTTTCCTCCATCTGGTTTATGCACTCTAGGACCCTTATGCTGAATTCTTTTTCTGTCATGTTGCATGCCTCTGTATTACTTAGCTGCTTTTCTGGCAAGTCCTCCTTCTCTTTCCTTTGGGGGTTTCTTTGTCTACCCATGTTTGATCTCACTGACATATCTAGACGTTGAGTCGTTCAGTGGCTGCTCCCTGGGTGGCAGTGGCTCCTTGGGCTGTGGTTGCTCCTTGGGCGGTTGTGGTAGCAGCTGCTCCTCAGTTGGCAGCAGCTCCTCTGGTGGGAGCTGTTCACAGCTGTGGTGACTCTTCTGGCTGGTGGGGGGAGGCTTCACGTACAGCTGCTGTTCCTCAGACAGAGGGTGTGGTACTCAGGAGGCTGCTGTTGCTTGGGTCTGCTGCGTTGATTTAAAGGCACAAAATACAACACAACAAGGCACCACGTACCAAGCACTAAACACAAATATATTCACGATATTAATAACCCCAAATAAAGGTGACCACCCGAATTAAGAGAATTAGGGGACAAGGAAGAAAGAAGAGAAAAAGATAAAAGAGAAAAAAAGAAAAGAAAAGTAGGGAAGAAAAAAAAAAGTAGTGCAAAAATGAAATTGGAAAAAAGGAGGGGGAAAGAAAAGAGAAAAAAAAGAGAGAGAAAAAAAGAAAAAGAAAAAGAAAGAGCGAAAAGAGAGAATGAAGTAGAAGAGGGGAAGAGGCTATGTATATGTGGAGAAAACTCCTATAGAACCGCCACTAATCCCAACAAACTCCAGCAACAGCTCCTTGGAGATGAATGCAAACTAGAAACAACCAATAATATCCAGAGAGGCAAGGGAAAAAGAAGCACAAAAATAACTGGGGGGTCGGGGGGGGGGGTGGAGGGAGGGGGAAAAAACAGCAGAAAAAAAGAAAAAGCAAAACAGCCTCACAACCAGTCCTAAACACACACACACACACACACACACACACACACACACACACACAAAACAAACAACAACAAAAAAACCCCAATATACTCAACAATCAAGCAAACAGCAACAAAACAATAGAAAGATAAAAGAAGAAAAAATAAAATTTGGATAGTGAAGAAAGATAAGGGATATGTGTATAAGGATTTAGAGCAGTGGATTGGAAATAGGATATATAAGTAGGGTGAAATTTTGACAGGAGGTAAACAGAAGGAATAGGGAAAATCTAAAGCAGGAATAGGGTAAGAGAAACAGGACAACAAAAGGGGAAAAGTGAGGGAAAGGGTTTTAGCATAGAGGTAAAATTGAGGTAGGGAAAATTGATGCTAAAGGAATGATGAAAATAGAATAGAGAACACTAATCCCAAAATAAAATAAAGAGAAAATAAAATGGCACTGGTTAAAAATAAAAATGTAGCAATTAAAAGGGTAAAATCAGGTGATGGGAAAAAAAAAGAAAAAAAATTGGTTTCTTAGTTAAAAGGTGAAAAAAGAAAAAGAAAAAAGAAGAAAAAAATAAATTGCAGTAGTGAAGGTCCTTCGGTTCTTCTATTCTTCAGTGTGGCTCGCCTTAGACCTTCCAGGTATTCAGGAGAGTGTTGAATTTCCCTGCAGTACACTGTTCCTCCGTGTTGTAAACCACAGTCCTGATTTTAAAGTAGGCCGTATTTGTTTCCCAGACTGCCTTAATTTGTATTTAGCTAAGAGTCAGTTTGTGGCTCAGCCTCTGGGTGGCAGTGTTTTGGGGTTGGCCTCTGAGGCTATAAGGCCTCTCTGTCCAGTAGCTTGGGTTTATCATCTCTATTGCACTTAACACTGGTGTGGGGAAGTCCACTGCCCAGAGCTGGTTCCTTAATAGTTACCCGCTCTGTGTTGTTGCTGGGATTGAAAATCCCTCTATAGGCCAGACCCTGTTAACTCCCAGGGACTGATCAGATTATTTTAATCCTTGATCTTGTTTAGGGTGGAATCTGGGTGTGGCTGTGCTCCTTGCCTGGGGGCTAGGTGGAGGAGTCCCACCCTCCGGAGAGAATGGCTGCCCCAGTCCTGGGCCCAGGGGTGTCTCAGCACTCAATTCACTGCTTCCTCTCCCGGCCCCCCCTCTCTCCTCAGTCTCTCCCCAGATTCCACTCGTCCGCACCTTCTCCCTCTCTTCAGCACAGGTGAGTGTCTGTATCTGAAATGTCTTATGAACAGGATTCAGTGGAAACAAACAAACTTCGGCCGCGGAAATGGGGAAGGCTTAGTTTCTGTAAGCTCTTGTCTTCCCGGCACTGCATGGTCTGGTCAGCTCTTCAGGCTGCCCCCTTTAGGCTCAGTCCTCCGTGATCACAGAACCCAGATCTCAATTCCCCTGGCGCCAGGAATCCCGCAGATCTCCTTTCCCCAGTCAGGGGCTGTGCCTGTCCCAAGGGACGCGGCCGTCTGCCACGTGGTCTCCGCCCGACCCTCTGGGCTCAGAGGTCTGGCAAACTTTCCTGCCCAAATCCCTGGTTTTTTTTTTACCTTTCCAGGGGAGTTCTGCCCTTCCCGGCTGCAAACTGTCTCACTAGCTGAGTAATTTCGCCAATTCGGGGTGGGTGTTATTAGTTTCAGCTGCTCACTCCATTTGCTCCGGGACATGACCTGGGACGCGTCTGCCTATATCGCCGCCATCGTCCGTCTCTCTTCATTTTTCTTTTTTTTAAAATCCTCATTTTTAAGTTCTTATTAATTACTAGTGGCCTGGTGCATGCATTCATGCACATTGAAAGGAAATTAATTAGAAGAAATATTTTAATATTGCTATTCGCCCTTTCTCTATAATAGAAGTGTCAGAGATGAAAGAAAATTAGTACAAATGTATATGAAAATAATATATAAATTGATTAATAAATAAACAATAACAACATAACAATAAAAACATGATATAAAAACAACAAAAACATGATATAAAAACAACATTGAGCCTTTGCCAGTTTGGTTCAGTGGATAGAGCATTGGTCAGCCTGTGGACTGAAGGGTCCCAGGTTTGATTCTGGTCAAGGGCACATACCCAGGTTGTGGGCTCCATCCTCAGTGGCGGGTGTGCAGGAGGCAGTCAATCAATGATTCTCTCTCATTATTGATGTTTCTATCTCTCACTCCCTCTCCCTTCCTCTCTAAAATCAATTGAGAAATATATTTTAAAAATTTTATGAAAACAATGACTGATAAATTTGATTAAACTTATTCTAATATCTCCCTGTATACCACATTAAGAGTAAAAACACTTTCAGAGTGCTTGACTAATTTCCCCTGTGATAAAGAATTTACAACTTTAACATCACATGCTCTTTGAACTCGGGAGAAAGCAACATATAACTGACCATGTCCGAAAACTGGTTCAGATAGGAATATTCCTATTCTGTCTAGAGTTTGTCCTTGTGATTTATTAATAGTCATCCCAAATGCTGTGAGACAATATTTTTAAACTAGTGTCCCAGTGCACAGATTTGTGCACATTGAAAGGAAATTAATTAGAAGAAATATTTTAATACCGCTATTCACCCTTTCTTTATAATAGAGGTGTCAACCAAACTCATGATTGACAATGACAGATCAAAACACATGCATGTGATTGGCACCAGCGAGAGCTTTATATGTATCGCACATGCACGAGTCAACTTAGCCTTTTATATATATATAGAGAGAGAATAAACTTGCTTAATTAGACCTGCTTTCTGATTTAGCTAAACTTTTTCCAGCCCAGTGAAGCACCCCAACTTCTCTTTCAGGTAACTGTCAGCAACACAGCAGTAAATATCAACATGAAGCAGGTTATTACTGTAGATCACACAGGAAGAATAAAGGGTGAAATATTTAACTGCAGCAGTGTTTGACTATATTCTGCACAGTGAGAAAACCTGAAGTCATTTTCAAGGTCCACCATTTCTTAATTCTTTTCAGTCAGGTCAAGTCTTTAAACTTTCTAAATCTCTGTTTACCAGATAATGAAAAAAAAAAATACGATTCTACTGAGTCTCCTATCTATCTACTCCAGGACTTCTGTGAGGATCAAATGAGATGAGGCATGAGAAAATGCTTTACAAACATTTGGTTAAAGTGTAAAATGTTTGCACCTGGCTATAAAGCAAGTTATGTTCCTGGGCTGAAGAAACTCCAAGGAGGCTAGTCTCTAGGGAGAGGAAGCCAGGCGTTGCTAGATGATGTCATTACCTGGTGCCCACAGTGACCATTTCCAGCCTGGGTTGGGTTGTGGACCACATTTTTCACCATGGGGTCTTGCCAGAATTGGCTGAGATTTGGTGGGGTGACACTCTGGGGTGGTGGCGGGGCCTGTGTTGCACTTGGGGGAAGCTGAGTGTTAGTTTGTCGGTGCCAGGTCCATGGTGCTGTTTATTTTTAAATGGCCAGTGCACATCATGGCAGCTCCTGCATTGAACATCTTCCCCCTGGTGGTCAGTGCACATCATAGCTACTGGTCAGATGGACTCTTAGCCTTTTATATATATACTAGAGGCCCGTTGCCAGAAGATTCCTGCAAGAATAGGGCTTCCTACGGCTGGAGTGAAGCAGAGAAGGGAGCGAAACCCACTGAGGCGGGCTTTGCTCCTGTCTCCGCCACCCGACTTGTTTCACCCCTGCCTCCCTCCGCCGCCCAGCCTGGCTTGTTTTGTTCCCGCCTCCCTCCACTGCCTGGTCCTGCTTTTTTTGCCCCTGCCTCCCTCCGCTGCCTGGCTTATTTTGCTCCCACCTCCGCTGCCCGGCTTGTTTTCGGTCGCCTGGCTTGCTTCACTCCCAGCCGGTATATGCAAATTAACCGCCATCTTTGTTGGTGATTAATTTGCATATCACCCTGATTAGCCAATGGGAGGCGTAGCAAAGGTACGGTCTATTACCATGTTTGGCTATTATTAGATAGGACTAGAGGCCCGGTGCACGACGTTCGTGCATTGGGGTGTGGGGGTCCCTCAGCTTGATCTGCACCCTTTCCAATCTCGGAGCCCTCAGGGGAGTCCTCTCAAATCCGGGAGTTTCTGTCTGTCTTTGCAATCATATGAGCGAATTGTCTGAGACCCTCAACTCAGTTTGGTTTGTTGCTCACAGAATAATAGAGGCATTTTTTTTCTTTGCTTCATTGGTGGAGATTTCCTGGAAGTTTTAGGATATCTTCCCTTTAACTTTTCCTAGACACTCTGATTTTACTTATGTCTCTCACCTTTGCTTTCCCTCCATCCCCCACTGCAGTGGTCGGCAAACTCATTAGTCAACAGAGCCAAATATCAATAGTACAACGATTGAAATTTCTTTTGAGAGCCAAATTTTTTAAACTTAAACTATATAGGTAGGTACATTGTTATTAACTTAATTAGGGTACTCCTAAGGCTTAGGAAGAGCCACACTCAAGGGGACAAAGAGCCACATGTGGCTCGCAAGCCACAGTTTGCCAACCACGGCCCCACCGCAACAGTAACTTGCTCCAAGCTCACTTTGCTGCAGTGGTTCTCAACCTTCTGGCCCTTTAAATACAGTTCCTCATGTTGTGATCCAACCATAAAATTATTTTTGTTGCTACTTCATAACTGTAATGTTGCTACTGTTATGAATCGTAATGTAAATATCTGATATGCAGGATGGTCTTAGGCGACCCCTGTGAAGGTTGTTCAACTGCCAAAGGGGTCGTGACCCACAGGTTGAGAACTGCTGCTCTAGTGTCTAGGAGATCCATCTGCCACCAGAACTACGATTCCCAGCATTCCTGGTGCTCCCCGTGCTCTGGGCTTCCACTTCCAGTCCTGAGGCTGCCACCAAAACTACTATTCCCAGAATTCCTGGTGCTCCCCACAATCTTGGTTTTCCCTTCCTGCTCTGTCTCCATCCCATGGCCTCCCACTCTGCCAAGTCCTCCAAGCCACCAGCTCTCCCTCTCTGCTCTCCATCTGGTGGCTTGGGGAGCCAATTTCCCCAAGCCGCTCCACTCTCTGGCGGCTCTGTTCTCCACCCAGCGCCTGTGTATGCAAATTAACCTGCCATCTTTGTTGGGTTAATTTGCATAATAACTCCTGATTGGCTGGTGAGAATAGTGGAGGGGCAGTCAATTTACATGTTTCTCTTTTATTATATAGGACTACAGGCCGGGTACACAAAACTCGTGCATGGGGGCGGTGTCCCTCAGCCCAGCCTGCACCCTCTGAAATCCAGGTCCCCTTGGGGGATGTCCAACTGCCTCTCACTATTGGGACTGTGGGCTCCGAACTGCTCGCCTGCCTGCCTGCCTGATCGTCACTAACCCCTCTGCCTGCCTGCCTGATTGCCCCTAACCACCTCTGCCTGCCTGCCTGGTCACCCCTAACTGCTCCTCTACTGGCCTGATCGCCCCTAACTGGTCCCCTGCTAGCCTGATTGCCCCTAACTGCCTCTGCCTCAACCCGCACCTGGGACCCAGAATTCTCTTCTTCAGCTGGTCATAGGCCCCTGGGACCTGGGCTTCCTTCCCTCTGGCTGGCCACAGGCACACAGGACCCAGGCCAGCTTCGCTTGGGCTGGCCGCAGCCGCAGGGGACCATGGGTAGGTGGCTTCGCTCAGGCCACAGCTGCAGGCACCAGGATGAAGGGGTGGGTGGCTTGTCCCTCTCCCAGGCTGCAGGCACAGGCGCAGGTGCTGGCACCCAGGACCACAGGGCATGTGGCTTATCCCCCTCCTGGGCCGCAGCCTAGCTGGTCCCCATTCCTCTCTTGCGAGCTCATTTGTGCCTGGTTGGTCCCCATTCCTCTCTCCCCAGTGTTGAGTGTCTGAGCCGTTATGGCATGACAGCATGAGGGTGTGATGGCATGAGGGCATGATGACCATTTGCATATTAGCTCTTTATTATATAGGATAGATTGCTAGTGCATGTCATATGTACCAGAGTGTCGGTCGGATGGTTGGACGATCCATCACTTAGACTTTTATATAGAGAGATTTTCTTTTGACTTTCTTCTTACAGCCTAGGAGGTCTATGTCTTATGGACTTTTTTTTATTCATGTGTAATTTCTCAGCCACTTGGCAGTCTTGGAATCAGTTCTATGTTAACACTTGCAGCCTCTGGATCTGAAGCTCCTCATTGCTTATTTTCTCTCTTTTTTAACACATTGTTTGCGGGTAGTTTTTATGGCGCGCTAACAGGTGGCGTGGGCCATTTTTGCTAATTTTTTGCACAAATGGCAACGTTCAGTAAAATTACGATAACTTTAGTTTACGTATTTATACGTTACCCGCATTCTACCGCTAGTCTATAAAAAACGTATTAATACGTGTCCCGCGCTCTACTACACTGGTAGAATATATAAATACGTAAAAAGTGTAAACACATTTCCCGCATACAATGTGTTAAAATAATATATGTTTATTCTAATAATGCCGGCAGTATGGGAGAGCAGCAGGTCATCCACAAAAATCTGCTCTGCAGACCCCCATAAGTCAGCTGCTTATATAGGGTGGGACAAAGATTACATGGGGAAGTAGGCAATGGCAACTGGGATGGGACTCCATTGTTTGGGCAACAAGGTTGTTAATCGTTCCAAAATAATAGGCATTTCTTGAATAAGACTGGACCACATTCTTAGGTTGACTCCCAGGTACAAGGTTGACTTCCAGGTCCTGGGGGCATACAACTCCCAGCCAGATTAGATCTTTTTTGTTTTCTTTTTTAAAATGTATTTTTATTAATTTCAGAGAGGAAGGGAGAAGGAGAGAGAGATAGAAACATCACTGATGAGAGAGAATCATTGATTGGCTGCCTCCTGCACATCCCCTACTAGAATCAAGCCCGCAACCCAGGCAGTGCCCTGACCTGAAATCAACCGGAGACTTCCTGGTTCATAGGTCAATGCTCAACCATTGAGCCATGCCAGCCGGGCTTCTTGTCTGTTTTCAATATTTCCTTTCAATTCCTTCCACTCGGTCTCTCTCCTGGCTCATTAGAAATTACTATATTGCCCTTTAATTATTTTATAGTGTATCTCACTGACACTTCCATTTTGCCTACGTGCCTTTGAAAACCCCTAGGAAGGCAGCCTTTCCCTTTCTCCCATGTTTTCCCCAACGTGGTAATGTAGAGCCTGTGTCTGCTAAGTTATGAGTTCTCTCCTATTCCACCGTGGCACTAAAATCCCTAACTCAGTATACAGGAAATTATTTTCCTTCTTGCTTGGATGATATCCTTCAAATCTTTGTGGGGATGGAAAATATCTTCCTGTTGAGCCTTCAGGATGTTGTTTGCAAGAATGCTGTTATTTGCCAGGAATATATACACAGTAGTTGGACTTTGAGCATATCCATTATTCATTATTGTTTAGTCACATCTTGTCTTTTTTTTAAAATTAAATCTTTATTGTTCAGATTATTACAGTTGTTCCTCTTTTTTCCCCCCATAGCTCCCCTCCACCCGGTTCCCACCCCACCTTCTGCCCTTACCGCCCCCCCCCCCCCGCCACTGTCCTCATCCATAGGTGTACGATTTTTGTCCAGTCTCTTCCCGCATCCCCCACATCCCTTTCCTCCCAGAGAATAGTCAGTTCACTCCCTTTCTATGCCTCTGATTCTATTATATTCACCAGTTTATTCTGTTCATCAGATTATTTATTCACTTGATTTTTAGATTCACTTGATAGATGCGTATTTGTTGTTCATAATTTGTATCTTTACCTTTTTCTTCTTCTTCCTCTTCTTAAAGGATACCTTTCAGCATTTCATATAATACTGGCTTGGTGGTAATGAACTCCTTTAGCTTTTTCTTATCTGTGAAGCTCTTTATCTGACCTTCAATTCTGAATGATAGCTTTGCTGGGTAAAGTAATCTTGGTTGCAGGTTCTTGCTCTTCATCACTTTGAATATTTCTTGCCACTCCCTTCTGGCCTGCATGGTTTCTGTTGAGAAATCAGCTGACAGTCGTATGGGTACTCCCTTGTAGGTAACTGACTGTCTTTCTCTTGCTGCTTTTAAGATTCTCTCTTTGTCTTTTGCTCTTGGCATTTTAATTATGATGTGTTTTGGTGTGGTCCTCTTTGGATTCCTTTTGTTTGGGATTCTCTGCGCTTCCTGGACTTGTAAGTCTATTTCTTTCACCAGGTGGGGGAAGTTTTCTGTCATTATTTCTTCAAATAGGTTTTCGATATCTTGCTCTCTCTCTTCTTCTGGCACCCCCATAATTCAGATGTTGGTACGCTTGAAGTTGTCCCAGAGGCTCCTTACACTATCTTCATATTTTTGGATTCTTTTTTCTTTTTGTTTTTCCGGTTGGGTGTTTTTTGCTTCTTCGTATTTCAAATCTTTGACTTGATTCTTGCGATTCTCTAGTCTGCTGTTGGAACTCTGTATAATATTCTTTATTTCAGTCAGTGTATGCTTAATTCTAGTTGGTCCTTTTTCATAACCTCGAGGGTCTCACTAGATTTCTTGAGGGTCTCACTAAGTTTATCGGCGGTCTCACTAGACTTATAGAGGGTCTTACTAAATTTATCAGCAGTTTCTAGAAAATTCTTGAAAAATCTTATAAGTGTGGTTTTGAACTCTATATCCAGTAGTTTGCTTCCCTCCATTTCTGTCATTTGTGACCTGTTTCTTTGTCTCCGCATTTTTTATGCTTCCCTGTGTTGGTAGAGTGGCTTTCTGTGCTAGGTGTCCTATAGGGCCCAGTAGCACAGCCTCCCCAATTCCCTGAGGTGGACACTCTTGGTGCACCCCTTTGTGGGCTGTGTGCACAGTCTTTTTGTAGTTAAGCCTTGATTGTTGTAGGTATCACTGGGAGGAATTGACCTCCGGGCCAATTGGCTGTGAGAATGTGTCTGCAGTGGGAGAACTTCTGTGCTGGAGACACCCTTCTGGGGCAAGACTTGCTTCAGTGGGTCTTTGGTGCTCCCTGAGTCTGCCCCCTGAATGTGTCCCTTATGGATCTGAGGAGTTGTAATCTGGATGGTCCTACTCTGACCACTGGGTACACTGGCTCTTGGATCTCTAAGGAGGTGCTAATTTAGTCTCTGCCTGAGACTACCCAGCCGGAGCCCAGCTGTGAAGCAATGCAAGCTGCTGTGGGGCCTTGGGCCTTCTTTTGGATGTTCTGGGTTTCTCTGATCCAGCTGCAGTTTGTTAGGTAATTTTCAGATTGCAAAGGGCCAGACCTTTCCTATGCAAAAGCCTCTGCGCACAGCTTGGGTGGAGTGGGGTCTCAGGGGGTCAACAGGGCGGAGCAAGCAGCTATGGCTGATCCTCAGTCCTGTCCTAAGAGGCCCCACTTCTCAGTGTCCCAGTAATTGCTGCAATTACCTCTGAGAGAAAGGCGCCCTCGAGTTCCGACCAATGCCAGACAGTCCAGTTTCTCCCGTATGGGTCTGGGTCCCCAGAGACTCACCCGGAACTGGAGTTCAGAGAAGTCGGGAGTTTGAGACTCCCTCCCAATTGAAAAAGATAACCGTGTCCTCAGCTGCCAGCCCTTTCCATGTGCACCTCCTCTGAGTCTCAGTGTGCTTTTCTCTTTCCTTCTAGTTGTAGAATTTCCACTCAGCCAGCCTTCCTGTGGCTCTGGATGATGTTCGTTTTGTCTTTTAGTTGTATTTTTGAAGTGGTTGCACGAGGCAGCAATTTCCGGCGTTTACCTATGCCGACATCTTGGTTTCTCACATATCATCTTATTTATTATACCAATAAGATGCTAGGCAGAGCTTTAACTTTGACCTGAAATTCTTTTCAGTTTTATATCAAGGTGTTTGTTAGTTTGATTCTATCTGAATACCTCATTATTGACTCACACAGAATAATTTAATTGGAGAAGGTTTTAATACTTAAACATTGGCTAGGCTGGTTTTTCCTCTTTATTCCCTCAGGATAATAATTACCTAACAGAGAATATCTATGGCTATAACAACTAGACTCTTTCTCATCTCACTTTGGTCCCATCTGCTACCTTTTTGGTTCAAATATATATATTCAAAACCTAGACTTAATATTTCTTCATTTTCAAAAAAAGTCTGTATGTATAACATGCTATCATTTGATACTCTTAGTGTAAAAATTTAACCTTTATAAGATTTATTTCTCAAAACAAATCTGAACCAGGCATTTTACAGTGATGGCATCTGGCTTAAGGCAAATTTCTGACAAAAAATGTCATGATTTCGCCATCCATATTCATAAAAATAAAATTATATAATAAAATAATGAAATAGGCATTAGGAAGTGCAGTTATTTGTTTTGAAGGTTCATGTCTTAGAACAACATTTAAAAGAAATAAATATTGCACAACTCAGCATCTTTAAAAAATATATATATATATATATAAACAGAATCATTGTTTGCCCACCTCTTGCAGGGATCGAGCCCACAACCCAGGCATGTGCCCTGACCTGGAATCGAACTGGCGACCTCTTGGTTCATAGATCGACCATCAACCACTGAGTCATGCCAGCTGGGCAGGGTCCTTTTTAAAAATTTATTTTAGAGAGAGAGGAAGGAGTGGGAGAGAGAGAAACATTGATGTGAGAGAGAAACAGGTCAGTCGTCTTCTGCGCATGCCCTGACAGGGGATCACAGCCACAACCTGGGCATGTACCATGACTGGAAATAGAACCGGTAACCCTTCAGTGCATGGGAGGACGGCCAAGTAACTGAGCCACACTGGCCAGGACCAGCATTGTTTGTTTGTTTATCTAGATTTATTTATTTATCTATTTATGTTATTAATTTGTAGCCTAAATCCTTTACTTACATGGACTGTTACCTTGTAATCACCTTCCAACCCCTTTTTTTTCCTTTTCTGATTTATCAAACTTTTATTCTGGGTCACTCAGTCCTCAGAGGACAGCTCACCTCTCAGGGTCCAGCTTTCTTCTCTTTGTCTCAGCCATGGATAGTTTGTCTCCTTAACTGTGCTATTTGAGTGGGGCCTACAGAAGTCCTGGTTAACCTTTTAAAAAATTGAAAATGTTGCCCTAACCGGTTTGGCTCAGTGGATACAGCGTCAGCCTGAGGACTGAAGGGTCCCAGGTTTGATTCCGGTCAAGGGCATGTACCTTGGTTGCGGGCACATCCCCAGTAGGAGGTGTGCAGGAGGCTCCTGATTGATGTTTCTCTCTCATCGATGTTTCTAACTCTCTATCCCTCTCCCTTCCTCTCTGTAAAAAATCAATAAAATATATTTTTTAAAAAATTGAAAATGTTAATGAGATCATTGTAGATTTGTATACCTTTGTAAGAAACAATACAGAGCAATCCCTTGTACACTTTGCCCAGGTTCTCCCAATGGTTACATCTTGCAAAACTATAGTATTATATCACAACCAGAATATTGACATTGATACAATCCACTGGTCTTATTTATATTTCCCTCTCTTTAATTGTACTATTTTGTGTGTGCATGCACACATATGCGTATACTAATTTACATACATTTTTGTCATTCTCATAGCTTCACATATCTACTGCCAGTTGACATACAGAGCAGTTCCAACACCACAAGAATTCTAGTTGCCTTTTTATAACCACACCCATTTCCCTCTGCCCTCTACTCCCCAGTCCTTGGCAACTACTAATTTGTCCTCCATTTCTTAAATGTTGTCATTTCAAAAATGTGATATAAGTAGATACTTTAAAAAAAAATTTCTGCACTTAAGAGTGAGAAACATGCAGTCCTACAGTATTTTAAGAAGGGTAAAAGCCTTCTTTGTGTTATTTTACTCCATTTGAAGGAAAATATTTCCTACCAGCAAAATAAGAGTAAAATTGACCCACTCTCTGGATATTTTACTCTGGTGAAGTTCCAGTTTAGTGGTGGTAACTGAAGCCCCTCAGAAATGGGCTTCAAGTAATGGCTTCTGTGAAAGGAAACGCAGCCTCCCAGGGTGTACAGACAGAACTTATGGGGTTGGGAGGAATGAAAGAAAGCTTTTACCTGAGATTCATATGTTGAAATAATCACACATATTGATAAATGACAGAATTTAAATAGAACATAAGAAAAATATTTGATGGTGTGCTAGAGTTCTCGGAGAGAATCTGCTGGTCTTGATTCATTGGCGTGGGCAGTAAGCACCCCCGGTAGTGCCCAGATCAGAAACATAGGCAAAAAAAAAAAGAAAAATATTTTATTTATACTTACAGTCTCATATTCCATTTCATCTTCCATCTTGGAACTAAACAGTCGGAAAAATGTGCTTTCCTTTGAACATAAAGATGTCACTATGGATCGAAGGTCATTAGGATATATGTTTGACCTTGTGTTTCCTGTAATAGGGAGAGATACCACCTTTTCTTCCTTCTTACTCTCAAATGGCAAAATGACAAAAGGAATTTGTGGGAAGGCTGCCAGATTAGGAGTCAATGATTCTTTTTCACATATTTTCAATTGACTTTGTTGTTCTAGGTTTTTCCTTACTACCCAGACAGATTCTGATGTTAACACATCTTGCTTGCATCTTGCTCTTGTGTTTTTTAAAATATATTTTTATTGATTTCAGAGAGGAAGGGAGAGGAAGAGACAGAAACATCAACAATGAGAGAGAATCATTGATCTGGCTGCCTACTGCACACCCCCACTGGGGATTGCAACCCAGGCATGTGCCCCAACCAGGAATGGAACCGCAATCTCCTGGTTCATAGGTCCAGGCTCAATCACTTGGCTTGCCCTTTCCGACTCAACAACTGAACATTTGGAGTTCTTTTCTTCCCCACAGAAACCATTACTTGAACAGTGGAGTCATCTAAAGAATTTCACCTGTTGTGTGTTTCCAACAGGCCAATTAAAATGGGGTGGGGGAGGAGGAGGCAAAGAAGAGGAATAACAACCATAAAGAAGAAATTACCAAGTATTAAGCAAAGCAGAGGGCATCCTGTTAGATTTTAGTGAAGCCATTGAGCTGATCTTTTATAATCTTTGGGGACTGTCATCAGAGAGCAGATGAGTGAGCCAACTAAAGTGGAAAAATTGAGAAATGAAGGTAGACAGTGATCTGGAAAACTAAATTCCCCCAAAGGAAAGACTTTAAGAATCCTAAAACCAAAGGATTGTGGTCTTTACTAGTACTGTGGGCTGCATTCTATTTTAAAGGCAACTGGTATCAGTGGTTAAATAATGTAGTAGTAACTTGAGATCAAGGAAAACTTACCTAAGCTGTATCATTTTGAATAACTATTAAAGAGTGAGTAGGGGAAGCCAGTCTGAGAGACTCACTGTAGTGTATAATTATGCACTTTGAAAGCATGGTTTATCCATGGATCTTAAAGCACACTACCAACTTTAATTATTTTTCATAACATCTCTGCAAGACCATTATTTCCTACAGGCAGATGAAAAAACAGACAGAAAGGTTACCCTTCAATCACATCATGAATCAGCTGCTGACTTGCTCCTATTCCAGATTTGTCATTTGAATTAATTGACCATTTCCAAATGAAGAGGGAATGCTTGAGCAGGGCTTTGAGTGAATTTTGGCTTCTATTTCTTGTTTCCAAGCAAGGGAGGCTGAATTCCTTTTAAGATGGAATGCTGTTCAAAGAGTTATTATTTAATGGAATGTGTAGGAAAATATATTAAAATATTATTTGAGACATATGCCAGGCAAACATATAAGTCCTACATTAAGTGGCTCCATCATTAACTTTGCATAGAAAACAATGACAAATATACCATATAAAATCAAGTTTTGGTATCTGGAATGGCCTTCAACAACCTTATTTATTTTTATTTTTCAGTAATGTCTCTAGCTTTGGTTGTACCACTTTCACAAAACCTTCTCCAATTATTTGCTGCACCCTCATTTGTCCTTCTGTGTCCCAGTGATAATGATAGTCTATACCACAGGATCTAGCACTGTATCACTCTTTTACATTCTTTTGTTTCTTTTATTTTTTTAGTTAAACAGCACAGTGGTTACCAATGGCCCCTGCATTATGTTTTGAATGGGGGAATGATGACTGTAAATCTATTCCTGCAAACAGGACTGTAAAACAAGCAGGTCAAACTCGCAGCCTATGGGCTGCATTCAGCTCACAATGAATATTTTTGTGGCCCAGCCAATATAATGGTATGTAAGAAACATTTTAATAAAAATTTCATAACTTAATTTTTACGATATCCTGTTATACATAATTATTTTTTAAAATATATCTTTATTAATTTCAGAGAGGGAGGGAGAGGCAGAGATAGAAACATCAATGGTGAGAGAGAATCATTGATCGGCTGCCTCCTGCATGTCCGCCACTGGGGATCAAGCCCACAACGCAGGCATGTGCCCTTGACCGGAATCGAACCTTTCAGTCTGCAGGCCGCCGCTCTATCCACTGAGCCAAACCAGTTAGGGCCATAATTATTAATAACGAACTACACCGTTCGCTAATGACTGATGACTATAATTGTGTTGCATTCATTTCCCTTTTTTTAAAAAAATGTTTTTATTGATTTCAGAGAGGAAGGAAGAGTGAGAGATAGAAACATCAGTGATGAGAATCATTGATCGGCTGCCTCCTGCACGCCCCTTACTGGGGATCAAGCCCGCAACCCCGGCATGTGCCCTTGACCGGTATCAAACCCGGGACCCTCCAGTCTGCAGGCCGACGTTCTATCCACTGAGCCAAACCAGTTAGGGCAATAATTATTAATAATGAACTACAATGCTCGCTAATGACTGATTACTATAATGGTGTTGCATTCATTTCCCTTACACGCTTTATGCGCAGGCGCACCATTTCTCTCCACTAATACTAGCAGCGAATATTTTAGCATCTGATTGCCACGTTGTTAGTCTTGTATTGACTTGTTTGGTGTGGGCAACAGGAAATATTTCGCTTTCGGAGAACAAGAAAAATAGGTTTATTTGTGTTACACTTATTAATTTATGCAGTTATTCAGTGTCTAGTAAGTTAATGTTCAAGAAAAAATATTAATTTTTATTAAAATGTTTACTATTTCATGTGAACAATGACTCATATATTTCAGCCCTTTGTATTCAGCATGTCTCTATCGAAATAAACCTACGTTTCTATGAAAATTGAAGCTTTTGTTTTTTGTAGCCCACATAAACTTAAACCTTGTTTATTTGGCCCGTGTTAGTCTTTGAGTTTGACATGCTTGCTATAAACTCAAGGAGCACCCAGCTTGAATCTTATTTTTTTCTATCACTACCTCCCAGAACTTTCGAGTGCACTGCATTGTTAGTATAATAGTAGGATTAAGTTCTGTAGGTGGAGACGAACAATGAAGTGAAAAAAAGTTTCATTAAACTCATTAAACAGGTGGCTTAATTAGAATATGTAGTACTTTATTTTTTTTTTTTTAAAAAAAGGATTTATTTGAGCTAAAGTAACTGCATCCCAGGAAATACAGATTCAGGTAGCAACCTAAACTGTGCCCCTAGAATATGTAGTACTTTAAATAAAAAGGAACCTATGTGAGACACATATATTCCATCCAGCCCCAGCAAAGGTTTAGAACTGTTGATGGCTGCCTAGTGAATGAATATCCTCTTCCTTATCCCCCAACATACCTCACAAAACCTGCTTTAGAAGATAACTTAGTAGTTTCCTGCTCAGAAATTCAAAACCCATCATACCAGCTTGAATTTATCTCATCTGTATAGGGAAGAGGGATCAAATTTATCCTAAATGTGTACCAAGGAGACCTAGTGACATAAAGAGGCCTTGAGGATTCTCAATAAATGCCTCTCATTCAAAACTTCCATTTTTAGTTCTTCAAACTTCCTTGATTCTGAGCTCTGCACATACTTCTCTCCTAGGCAGAACTCTGTTCCTCTACCTCCTTGGCTACTTCAAGGACTCCCTCCTCCAGAAAACTTTCCCTCAGACCCTCCTGCAAACAGCTTTGAAACGTGGGGTTCAGGGTGCAGACTTTTCTTCCCATGAGTTCTTGTCCTCATGAAGTTTGAAGAATAAACTCATGGACAAAAAGTCTTCTTTAATAAAAAATGTCGAAGTTAATATTTGACAAAGGAGGCAAGAGCATACAATGGAGTCAAGACAGTCTCTTCAATAAATGGTGTTGGGAAAAGTGGACAGATACATGTAAAAAATGAAACTAGACCACTAACTTACACCATACACAAAAATAAACTCAAAATGGATAAAGGACTTAAATGTATGATGGGAAACCATAAAAATATTAGAGGAATCCACAGGCAGCAAAATCTCAGACATATGCTGAAGCAATTTCTTCACCGATACAGCTCCTTGGGCACTGGAAACTAAGGAGAAAATAAACAAATGGGACTACATCAAAATAAAAAGCTTTGTACAGCAAAAGAAACCAACAAAACAACAAGAAAGCCCACTGCATGGGAGAACATATTTGCCAATGTAATCACCGATAAGGGTTTAATCTCCAACATTTATAGGGAACTCATACAACTTAACAAAAGGAAGATAAACAACCCAATAAAAAAATGGGCAAAGGACCTAAATAGACACTTTTCAAAAGAGGACATTCAGAAGGCTGATAGACATATGAAAACATGCTCAAAGCCACTAATCATCTGAGAGATGCAAATCAAAACAACAATGAGGTACTATCTCACACGTGTCAGAATGGCTATCATCAACACATCAACAAACGACAAGTGCTGGAGAGGATGCGGAGAAAAAGGAACCCTCATGCACTGCTGGTGGGAATGCAGACTGGTGCAGCCTCTGTGGAGAACAGTATGGAGTTTCCTCAAAAAACTAAAAATGGAACTCCCACTTTTAGGAATATATCCCAAGAAACTAGAAACACCAATCAGAAAGGATCTATGCACCCCTATCTTCATAGCAGCACAATTTACAATAGCTAAGATTTGGAAACAGCCTAAGTGCCCATCACCAGATGAGTTGATTAAAAAACTTTGGCACATCTACACAATAGAATACTATGCTGCTATAAAAAAGAAGTAACTCCTACCATTTGAAACAGCATGGATGGAGCTGGAGAGCATTATGCTAAGCGAAATAAATTAGTCAGAGAAAGATAAATATCACATGATCTCACTCATTTGTGGATTATAACGAGCAACATAAACTGATGAACAAAAACAGATCCAGAGACAGAGAAGCATCAATCAGATGCTCAAACCTCAGAGGGAAGGTAGAGGACCATGGGGGTAAAGGGGAGAGATCAACCAAAGGACTTGTATGCATGCATATAAGTGTCACCAATGGACACAGACACCAGGGGGTGAGGGCATAAGTGGAGGGCTGTAGGGGGGGAAAGGGAGAAAAAGACACATATGTAATATCTTAATCAATAAAGAAAAAAATTTTTTAAAATGTTTCCAATAGGAAAAGCTTGCTTTTTCTCTCTAATGGGAAAATAAAAAATCCTGCCTCGTGTCCCTTTGTCTCCACTTTATATATGCTGCAATTCTTTTTTTTTTGAAAAACAGTTTTATCGAGATATAATTTACATACCAGGACATGAACTTTTATCTATTTATTTTTTTTAATTAAATCTTTATTGTTCAGATTATTACATTTGTTCCTCTTTTTTCCCCCCCATAACTCCCCTCCTCCCAGTTCCCGCCCCACCCTCCGCCCTCACTCCCCACCCACTGTCCTCATCCATAGGTGCACGATTTTTGTCCAGTCTCTTCCCGCATCTCCCTCACCCCTTTCCCCCCCAAGAATAGTCAGTCCATCCCCTTTCTATGTCCCTGATTCTATTATAATCACCAGTTCATTCTGTTCATCAGATTATTTATTCACTTGATTCTTAGATTCACTTGTTGATAGATGCATATTTGTTGTTCATAATTTGTATCTTTACCTTTTTCTTCCTCTTCCTCTTCTTAAAGGATACCTTTCTGCTGCAATTCTTTATTTGTATATGACCTTTTCTTATTGGTCCCTTTCCTCAATTTAGGATCCCCATGTTTTCCTCATTGGTCATTCTGCTACATTAGTTTCAAAGCTCAAAGCCCACGTGATGCCATCCTCTTTCTCTCCCCCTTATCTTTCTGGTTGGAGTTGCCTTTGATCTCCCGGCTGTTCGGGCCAGATATACCCCTGTCTGTCCTTGGTTTATGGCTGTTCTAATTGCTCAGGCCAGGAATGTTTCCATCTGCCTGGACCCCCTCTTCTTGTGCACTTCTCTATCCTCTGTGTAAGATAAGTATTTTGGCTTCTTCAAGTCTCCACCTATGCATTCCTCTCCCATGGACCCTTTCTATTCCCTAAGCCTTCCTAATTAAGCTAGCTAGATAACCCTTTCAGCTTGAATTAGGTAAACTTCATATTGCTCTTCAGCGCCCTGCACAGAATGGATTTCTTAGCATCTAGCACAGAACTTGGAACAAAGAAGGTGTTTAATGTTTCTTCATAAAAGATAATACTTGTAGAAAATCAGTATTCATTCCAAGTTGTATTATATTTCTCAATGCACAACTTTGAGATGAGGTTTTTCTCGCTCTGTTCATTTATTTTCTTTACCCATTCCTTCATTTATACATTTAAGTACTGAAAAATTAACTCAGTGCTTATTAATGGGCTAGACAGCTTGCTCATCATTGGAGACACAGTGATTAGGGAAATATGCTTCCTGACATCAAGGTTTGCCTTGGCAATGTAGCAAAATGCTCTCTCATTTCCAAATTCTTTTAAAAAATTTATCTTTATTGTGGAAAGTATTACAGATGTCCCCCCTTTTTTCGCATTGACTCCCTCCACCCCGCACTCACCCCATTTCCAAATTCTTGAGATCAGAAACATAGTTATAAATTTTGGTGTTTTAGAATTACTTTAATTTTTCAGTTCTAGTTGAGTAGACATGCTAAGGACTACATATATCTACTTATTACTTCTACTTGCTTTTGTGGTTTGCTATCATATGGTCAGCCAGGTCTTGTCATCCAAAAAAGAGCCTGGATTTGGACATATATACTCTAAGTTCAGACAGTGAGGCAGCCAATTTAGCTAATTCATGCCAAAAATTAGCTAGAAACATTTTCACTGCCTATAAGAATAGCTTGACTTGTGACTCACCATGTGATTTAGGTGAGTCACATAACCTCTATGTCTGGGGTTCCTCAGCTGTAAATTACAGAGATGCTAGGAATATAATGAATGAGAGACACAATGGCATAGTGCAAGAGTACTGGACCAATTATTTTTTCGTTCCTAAATTTATCTGTTTTATATATTCTTATTTTCACATGTTAGAAAACAGCTAACCTGACTGCCCAAGTAAATCTATTTGAGGGCCACTTGAATGGCAGAGTTTATGAATACAATTTCCAAAACTGTACACAGCAACAATTTCACCAATTATCTCTGCACCATTACCCATATTCTTCTGATTTAAATACAGGAGTAACTATGCAGAGACTGGAAGCCAAAGAGATAATGTATATAAAGGTTTTTGAGAGCCATGGAAATGGCCAAGAAACTGTATAAATGAATTTCATCATTATACACCCCTGATTAATCAGATACTGATCCATGACTGTTTCATTTTGTGTGAAACTAACCCATAATTAGCCCAGTAAACCTTAATTAGAGAAATGATTCCTTGAGCTTATATGGAGGGTTTGTACTTTTTGAAGCTCTTTCATGTACATTTACTCATATGATCCTTGCAACAATCCTCTGAGGTAGGTGGAGCAAGGATTATTATCCCTATAATATTTTTGGTACACTTCATATAACTTACCAAATATTGACTTATAACTCAATACTTAGTATAGGTCTTTGTACTTAATTCTTATAGATCACATAAGAATATTATCTATCTGAAAAGTTTACAGTAGAAAATCAAGAAAGGTACAAGTACAGTAAAGTACATTCTTTTTAGTAATCAAATAACAAACAAAAATCTGTTGAAAGAAAAACAGGTTTTTCCAGATGAGTTAGGTCATTCTCTTAATGATTAACACAGGCCTTTGTTAAATTTCTACTAGGAAATCCATGCACAATGTTTACTTAATAAAAATAATTTTTAACAACATAAACTGATGAACAAAAATAGATCCAGAGACAGAAGCATCAAACAGACCGTCAAACCTCAGAGGTAAGGCGGGGGATGAGGGGGGAAGAGTAAGAGATCAACCAAAAGACTTGTATGCATATAAGCATAACCAGTGGACATAGATCATAGTGGGGTCAGGGCCTGTACTGGAAGGCGGGAGCGGGCTGGGAGAGGTCAATGGGGGGAAAAGGAGACCTATGTAATACTTTCAACAATAAAGAATTTAAAAACAATAATTTTTAGCAAGTTTTTCTCTACTTTAGATGAACTTCATAGGGGGGATTTGGGGTCTTTTTTATTTTTTTAAACAATTTAATGTTTTTATTGATTTTAGAGAGCGAGGAAGAGGGATAGAAACATCGATGAGAAACATTGATTAGCTGCCTCCTGCACACCCCCTAATGGGGATTGAGCCTGTTACCTGGGCATGTCCCCTAAGCAGGAATTGAACTGGTGACCTCTTGGTTTATGGGTCCATACTCAACCACTGAGCAACACTGGCTGGGTGAGATTTGGGGACTTTTATTTTTAAAAATATATTTTTATTTATTTCAGAGAGGGAAGGAGAGGGAGAGATAGAAACATCAATGATGACAAAGAATCATTGATTGGCTGCCTCCTGCATGCCCCCCACTGAAATTGAGCCTGCAACCGGGGCACGTGCCCCTAACCAGAATCGAACCTGGGACCTTTCAGTCCTCAGGCCGACACTCCATCCACTGAGCTAAACCGGCTAGGGCAGGGGACTTTTATTTTTAATATAAGTTCCTCTAAAACGTCAAGTGTTCAGGAACATACTCCTGTTTAATTTTTTCTCAGTACAATTGTCAGTATCTGGCAGAAGCAGAACCTAATCACTGCCAAACAAAATTCCAATATTTAATGAAAAAAATATTTTTGGTGCTTTAGCCAAAAATGCAAAGCCCCTTACATAAGCTAATGGAATTAAAAAGAAATCTCTAATACCTAGTAACAGAATAAAGTTAAAGAAACACAACAACTTAAAGAAAAATAATTCTCAAAATAAAAGTTTATGTACCAAATGAACATCTATAATTTTATATGTAAATCTATTTTTGGAATTGCACAATTTATTGAAACAAGAATTAGATTTTGTAGCATGATCATTGCTGAAATACTATCATCTCAATTGTACCCTAGTTTTGCTTTTGTTTTTCCAAATTTATATTCTGGGAAATTAAAAGGGGGAAATAATCAAAGTTTGCTTTCTTTGAGGTTCTTATTCCTTATTTGTTTTGAACCAATATTTATTCATAATACTGAAGTTAACAAGTATAGACCTATGAAAAGATTTCTTATGTTGTCATTAATTATGGTGCCTACAGAGTCTTAGAAATCTCAAATTAAACAGAATAATATTGGGGGGAAAAACCTCTATGCAGACCAGCTCTATATAAAGCTAAATGGTTAGCCCTGGCCAGGTAGCTGTTTGTTAGAGTGTCGTCTCAATATGCCAAGGTTGTGGGTTAGAACTCTGGTCAGGGCACATGCAAGAAGCAACCAATGAATGCATAAATAAGTTGAACATTAGATCGATGTTTCTCTCTCTAAAATCAATTTTTAAAAAATTATTTTATTATTTTTTAAAAATATATTTTTGATTTCAGAGAGGAAGGGAGAGGGAAATAGAAACATCAATGATGAAAGAGAATCATTGATTGGCTGCCTCCTGCACACCCCACACTGGGGATCGAGCCCACAACTCAGGCATATGCCCTTGGCTGGAATCGAACCTGGGACCCTTCAGTCTACAGGCCGACACTCTACTCACTGAGCCAAACCGCTAGGGCTAAAAATTTGATTTTAGAATTACTAGTCATTTAATATTTGTTATAAGCAAATTAGTGGTTTGCCGGAAAAGAAAACTAGGTCTACTGACCTTCATCTAGCCTTACCTACCTTAAGAGTTTTATTTTGGTTACAGTTAGAGACCAATATTGACCTGAGTATGGATTTATGCAACTCTGAAGGCCTTTTAGAGTTTGAAGACTGCTTCATGAGTTCTCTTTGAGTCTTTTGTGCCAGTTACTTAAAATTTTCAGATCTAAAAGAGTATTCAGAACTGTTAGTTATTACGAATTAGATAGGTTGATCCTTCTAACTCTTAAATTCTATCATTGTAGGTTAACTGCTCACATTTCACTGAAGCTTTGGCTCTTTCTAGAAGTGCAGGTCTGTCTGTACAATTTCAACTGATTATTGTTTCACTAGCAGTTATGAGTCTTCAAATACTTAATTCTTTTATTGCTGGATTGGAGTCTAGCTTAATGACAATGCGTACTGTGGAGCTATTATGAACTCAGCAGTGAAAGGTCTGAAGATTGATTCTTATTACACAATTCAAAGAGTATTATATGCAGGAAAGTTTTGTTGAAAAGTACAATCAAGGTATGGATGCATACAACAGAATAACACATCTCAGGGGGAAAGGGAGGGGACAGGAAGAGACTAACCAAAAAACATATATGCATATATGCATAACCTATAGACAGAAAATAGCATGGGGAAGGCCTGGGGTGGGCTGGGGGTTGTGTGCAAGGTGGAAAAAGGGAGAAAATGGGAGACATCTATAATATTGCCAACAACAACAAAAAAGTAGAGTCAGCGGGGACATTCAGGGTGTTGCATTTTATGCCTTCACATTTTGGTAGCAGGAGAAAATACACAGGACTAGATCAGCAATGAGTTATAAGGAAGAAAATGTGAGGATGACAGTCATTTGCAGAGCGATTTACAGATTACAACCATTTAGTTTTTTGTGGATTCAGATCTGACCCCATACCACATTCCAGTGGCTTTCAAACTTTAGCCTGCATCAAGACTTTTTTAGTCTGTAAAAAAGATTGCTTGGTCACACACAGGTTTCTGATTCAGCAGGTTTGAGATGGGGCCCAACAATTTCCATTTCTAACAAATTTCCAAGTGATGCAGATGCTGCTGATCCCTTGACATTTTGAGAACCAACCATTAGGTACCCATATACCATGCAGTTAGCCTACTAACTTTTCATATGTACCACATTTACTCTACAGTCTATAAGCAAACTACAAATGAAATAGTGAGAACCTAGTTTAAAAGTAACTTTAGATGATAGTATCAGTTTTGAGGGGGTTTATTTATCTTAATAGTCAAATAGAGGAAGAGGGAATAAAGTTGATTTTTAAAAACAAATCTTTATTGATTTCAGAAAGGGAGAGGGAGAGATAGAAACATCAATGATGACAGAGAATCATTGACTGGCTGCCTCCTGCATGCCTCACACTGGGGATCAAGCCCACAACCCGGGTATGTGCCCTTGGCCGGAATCAAACCTGGGACCCTTCAGTCCACAGGCTGATCAGCTCTATCCACAGAGCTAAACCGGCTATGGCTAAAAAATGTTCTAATCTGGTATAGATCTGTAAGGTAATTCAGGGGAAATGACATATGTAGAATTTGCTCCAGATAGTCAGCAAAAATAAAAAGGGAGGGGGAGTCCTAGAAAAAACAGGATTGGCAAAATATTTGTATTTGTTGAAGCTGAATGACGAGTTATCATGTAGTTCATTATACTTTCGTGTCAGTTTGAAAATTTCTGTAAGAAAAAGCTTTCAAAATTCACATCTTCATTGATATTCACTGAAAGTATAGTTGACATGTAAGAAAAAATGTGGACTGCATTTAAAAAAGGTTCTTATGGCCCAGGTAGCTCAGTTGGTCAGAGCATCATCCTGATATGCCAAGGTTATGGGTTCAATCCCTAGTCAGGGCACATAAAAACCAATGAATGTATAAATACATGGAACACCAAGTCAATCTTTCTCTCTAAAATCAATTAAAAATATTATTATGGTCATCTCAGATAACATAGTCAAGGACTCAATAGTCCTTGTAATAGACTAGGCCTGAAATACAACTGTTAATTTAGGACTCCATTTTGGGCAGGACTGGGTAGGAGAAATAGCCAGTTGAAATACCTACTTTTAAACTCTCTGCCTTTAAGGATTCTTTTTTTTTTTTTTAAATATATTTTATTGATTTTTTACAGAGAGGAAGGGAGAGGGATAGAGAGTTGGAAACATCAATGAGAGAGAAACATCAATCAGCTGCCTCCTGCACACTCCCTGCTGGGGATGTGCCCGCAACCAAAGTACATGCCCTTGACCAGAATCGAACCTGGGACCCTTGAGTCCGCAGGCTGATGCTCTATCCACTGAGCCAAACTGGTTAGGGCTTTAAGGATTCTTTATTCCCTCCCTTTTTATCCCATCATATTGCTTACAGCTTATGAAACTCTGGGTCACTGACTCTACAGACTCACAAAAATCCTTCTTTGCCACCTGCTTCAAAGGGGCAGTGGCTTTTAGGCCCCTTGTTTGTTTAAGCTTTGTTACAGTGACTATACTATCTCTTGGGACAACCAGGCCAATCTTTGTGGGGAGGGCAGTGTTAATATGGTTCATATTTTTATATTTTAAAAACTGACGTTTTGCCCTAGCAGGTTTGGCTCAGTGGATGGAGTATTGGCCTGTGGACTGAGGGGTCCCAGGTTCGATTCCAGCCAAGGGCACATGTCTGGGTTACAGGCTAGGTCCCAAGTGGGGCGGGGCGGGGGGGGGGGGGATCCAGGAGGCAGCCGGCAGCCAATCAATGATTCCCTGTCATCATTTATGCTTCTATCTCTCTCTCCCCCTCTCCCTTCCTCTGAAAGCAATATAAAATAAAAAACCCCCGACTTTTCATGCATTTATAGAATTCTATAAATTAATGTGAAAATGGATGTCTCTCTTTTTAAATGATGACTTGCTGTGTACCTTAATGCCTAGCACAATGGCATAAGGTGTATTTAGGTTATATTTTAGTATTTTTAAAAGGGCTGTTTTCTTTTTTTCTGAGAAAGTACAACATATACAAAGTAATAAGATCATTTTAAAGAATAGTACTTTATTGAATACATTTTATTCACAGAAAAATAAGCTTTAATCTATGACTGCCAGATTATGCAGTGGAAAGTAATGTTTTTAGTTTTCCATACTGATGGAAAGGTTTCTACTATATGGGAAAGAAGCCATACTCACAAATATAGTACTCTATTTCAAAACATTTCACACGATTATTCACAACACTAATACAATGACATAATAATCAGCCATTCTCTCAGGTTAGATAAAGTATAACAGTAACAAAAAAAAATGCAAACTCTTCTAACAAAAATTACATAAAAGCCTTTGTTACATCAAATAAAAAACACAAATTTGTAACTAAGTATAGACAAAATGACAAAATATACTATACACAATCTGCAAACTTTAGACTTCAAAATAGAATCTTACCACCCAAACATTAATGTAGTATTGTACAATTTGAAGATATAGGTATTTAAGATTGTCCTATTGTATTAAAGTGTCATTTAATATGTAGTGACAAAAGTTATGGTATAGAAGAAAGAATAGTTGAAAAAATAAACTTTTGATACCTTCCAGGAAAGGTAGCTTGAAGTTTTTCACCTTCAAATTATGTCCCAGTCTGGGCTACCACTAATGAGCTATACAACTTGGAACAAATCACTTCACCTTTGAGCCTCTACTACCTCATCTGTAAAATGAGGGGGAAGAATTAGATACTCTCAAGGTCACTTCTAACTTTGACCCCTATAATTCTATTCCGCTGCAAATGAAATTCACATTGTGCTAAGTACTGTATATGGGTCAAATTGAAACTGATTATGAAGGTGGGAATTAGCCAATTGTTCCTATTAGGAAAGTTCACCTAAATTTGATAAATTTTCAAGTTTTTAAAAAAGAAATGTAAATATTTTAAGGACTTGACCTATTGTTTTATTGTAATTTACATCTTAACTATGAGAAACAACAAAGAAGTAAGAGTCACTGAAGAGTTATCACCTAACTTTTAGCTCAAATTTCCAGAGTCAAAGGCAAACCAGGAGGGTAACAGCATTAGGAAGGGAATTAACATTTATAGCAGGTATTTTACATACCTGATCTCCTTGAACTCTCATAACTATAAGTTAGGCATTATTCTCATTTTCACAGATGAAGAAATGACAACCTCTTTTTTTTAAAAAGATTTCACTAAAAATAACTACATCTGTCAAATATTCTCTCTCATTTTATTTCTCTAATGGAAATGATACACAACCAATCCAATTTCTCCCACCCTTCAACTGCCTTCTCCCATACGCAACACTTGAGTAATCAGGAAATAAAACAATGATTTGGATCTAAAGGGTACAATACATGCAACTAATGCTGTGGTGGTAGTCTCCCATTCAGAGTTCAAAGAGTTCAAAATAACAATTTTATTCACTAAAATGAAAACAAGAGAAAACAACTACCAAAATTTAAGTATTATAAGAAGAAAAACAAGAAAAGATCATAATATGCAGGGTCACATTATGCACACTCACTACAACCACCCTACCCCATCTTAGACCCTAACCAAAGGGAAAAAAAGCAAAACCACACACAAAAAAACAAATCTAGCAAGAAAGGCAATACCTTTAAGGCAAAGCCATTAATTAATAAACTGGAATTTATAAACACTAAAGCCATTTCTTAAAAATTAAGACAAGGCTTTTGATCAGCATACCAAATTATTACAAACAAAGGTAACTATTACAAAACTTGACTCTTCATATGACCACAAGTAGTAAATTGGTGGTCACTAATTGGAAATCTTAGCAAGAAATTCATACAGAAAAGGAATGTCTACATGTAGATACTGAGAACTATTCTGGGAAAGGGGGAAGCAGAGATTTGGATCCAGTTATATTTTTGACCTTGCAAGTGATCATTTTTTGCACAATTAGATGGGAAGGATCCAGTGCTTTTTATAGTGTGAACACAGACAAACATTGATAAGTCTTAAAAAATTTTGATGAGAAGGTGGAGTGCTGAGTGATTTAAGAACCTGAAGCAACTGCATTTCTAAACAATTCTTAAAATAAACTTGTTAGTCACATCAGCTTCATGCATTAAATTTCACAACTCACGGGGAAATAAAAGGTCTTGCTTAATTCTAAACACACAAGTTTTAAAAGAAGAGTTTTAATGGACTGAGGCTCCCAGAACAGGAAAAGCCTTATGTTAAAACAATTCAATCCTTGGCCAATAACTAGATTGAACTAATTACTTGACTTGGAGCAGATATGTCCTGAAAGCACAGTTTACAAATTTTAACACTTTCCTCCCCTTGTAATTTAAATATAAATCTTAGACTACACATGTAAAATTTAATGACTATATAACTAATAGTAAAATAAAATGAGGAGAGTCATTATTTTTTTAAATTCTCATTTAAATTTGTAGTGCAATTTAAAAATGAATATCACTAAAAGTAATAATCAACAGAGGTTAGAGGAAAATGAAGATACTTTCTCTTAGAAAATACAACTATAATTTTTAAAAGTTTTACTCTCCAACTTTTCTCTGTAGTTAAATGTCTCATTCACCTCTACAGCAGGTTGTTGTGAGAATCTTGTAATATAAAGTTTGGGTGTTCTATGAAGCATTTTAAAACTTTTGTTTTTTATCTATATTGATTCTTATTCAAGTTTTATTTTATCTTTAATATTTAAACAACTGTTCTTCTTTCCTTGTCCATATTTTATAATTTCTAAGAGGTTTTTAAGGATCTTAAGAGAACATGTATTTCAGAATTATCTACTACTATTACTAGTCAAGAAAATAAAAAGTTAGGTAGAGGAAAGACTTGACATTTTATCCTATATACATCTTAATCACCCTAACGGTAAAAACTCACATGAAACTTTACAATACAAAATGATATGAGAATCTCAACATGGAAAGCCTTCACTACAACTACAAGCAATATACAAACATGCTTCTACTTTTACCTACATAAGCTGACAGATGTTTAAAATACTGGGTTAACAAAGATCTTTTAGTAAAGTGACTTAGGCAGGCTTAAACTAGCAAGGATTAAGGATGAATCCTTACTAATTAATTGGAAGATCTGACACATATTTTATATTTCATTTTACAAAATCAGGAATATTTATTTTGAAACAAGAGAAGAAGACATGATCTACCTGTCAGAAAACTACCACTCAGAAAGATTTTTCATCCACAAAGCAGGACAAACATAAAGACATTTAAATTTCACATTGGTACCAAAAAGGTTAACTGCCCTGTCTTCTTGGATTAGAAAAACTAAAGCTGAGCAATAAGTAGTTTTGCAGGTGTTTGAACATGCCTAAGCCTTTAAATCATAAAATACTTTCTAAAAATTGATTACAAAAGTAACATATACTTACAAAAACTCAAACAGAACAAAATAAAAAAAGTAGAAAGTGAAAGGCCCCGGTAAAGCCCCTCTGGATCCACCCCCCACCCCCCTTAAGAGAAACCATATTTAACAGTTTGGTGCATCTTTCCAAATCTTTTGTTCTATACACATACAAAACGTATACAACCTTCATTTGGCTCATTTGATACACAGTGTTTTGCCACTTGCATTTTACATTTATAGCTTTGACATTTTTCCATGTCAATACACGTAGGCTAGATGGCATGCTATCATTTAAATACCCTTTTAACAATGACAAAATCATATTTTAAAAATCATCCACCCATGTATGTATAATTTTAAAATAGACAAAATCTACAACACAAAGACTAACATCTAAAAATAACCTATCTTTCCACCAGTGTGGAACAGTTCATTCCCTTTTCACACAAAACAAATTATGTGATTGGGGAGATTAACTCTAATCTCCACGTTTACATATAATGTTAAGCCTATTTGAAAAAGAATGAAAAATTCAGTTGATTAATTCACTTACACTTAGAAGCCAAGTCAGTGCACTATAAATACACATTGTGATCAGTTATAATATGATGGCTCCTAGGGTTTCAATAGAAAAAAAATAGATAATATAGCTAATATTATGAAAAATCCAGAAATTCAAATTTTAGATTGCCAATTACAACACTGCAGTTTTACATTTTTCTTCTTGGTAGCAAATGCTAATGGAGTTCAATGCTGATTATTTAAATTTGGTTCACATCACACATTCAATCAGAGTAATAAGAATATAACATAGCTACTGTAGTGAGATTAAGACATAAAAATTTTTTGCTTGAAAGTAATGACTGTGTAGCACATAGGACATTTATCAACTGCTTCAGCACATTGTTTACAAGTGACCAGATGTCCACAAGGAATAAACGCTACAGCAATATTTCTATCCATACAGATTTTGCAAAGCTTCTCCTCTTGCAGGAGCCTTAGCTGCTCTTCAGCACTAATCTCTGCGCAAAAAAGAAAAGAAATGAGTTAATTATAGACATTCTTAGTCGTTTAAATTCATTGAAACAATTTGAACCCCTACTATGTGCCAGGTACTAATCAAGTTAGGAGATAGGATGACTCACACATGGCATCTGCTTGCTCTTAAGTAGCTTGAATGCTAGTAGGAGAGAAGGACATGAGTGGAGGAAGTAAAGGTAAGCACAAAGGACAAAGTGATAAGTGCTATAATAAAGTTATCTACAAAGTGCTCGGGGACAAGATGAGAGAACAAGTTCTTCTATTCAGACTAACTGGGGAAAGTTTCACGGGTTAGCAGCTGCTGGGAGGGGGAGTGGAAAGTAGAGGAATGACATTTAACATGACCAGCAATTTGCCAGGCAGAGAAGCAAGGGTTACGCAAAAGTATAGAAAGGGCATGGTGCCGCGTGGCTCAGTGGTTGAGTGTTGACCTATGAACCAGGAGGTCACGGTTCTCTCTCATCATTGATGTTTCTATCTCTTTCTCCCTCTCAGATAAATAAAACCATATATATATATATATATATATATATATTTTTTTTTTTTAAATGAAAGGGCATGGCTTATTCCAGAAATGGAGGGATGGCTTTGAGGGGGTACTTCTGAAGTGGGACAAGTAGGATTTGGTGACTGCCTAGAGGTGAGGGATGAGGAAGAAAGAAGAAATATAGTTGATTTCAAGACTTCTCGTGTGGCTTACAAGAGGATGATGATGCCAATAGGAAATACAGGAGAAGGTACAGGTTTGGGATTTTCAAGCTATTTTTGAGGTGTCTAGTACATCTATATAAAATGTCTAGTAGGCCAATGGGGAGTCAAATCTTGAGGTCAAAAGTCAGCATTAGAGATAGAAGTTGGGTGTCATCAGCATATGAGTGGTATTGAAGTTTTTGCTTAATTCAGCCTTTCCCAAACCAGGTTTTGTGAAATGTTAACACATATGCCACAAAAATGTGTTTTGTGGTGTTATGTAACTACAATTAACAATAGCAGCAGTTAACAGTAATATAGCAGTTATTACCATGTGCTAGGCACTATTCCAAATGCATTACATACTTTAATAATCTTTGTAATCATTGTATACCATCATTTCCAAATCTTGCTTCGCATGAGAATCACTTGAAGCATTTGTAACAATAGATTTCTAGGCTCCATTCACTGAATCTAAAAATTTTGGGGTTGAACCTACTCGCATTTGGAAACCACTGCTATCAAGTTCAGAGAAGTATAATATAGTTTTTGTCCCCTCTTAGAAATTCATAATGCATTTCCCTACTTAACTATAGAGCTCCTTTTTCATGGCATCCCTTTTAACAATAGTGGAGAACACTATTATGAAAACAAGTTTTGGAAATAGTGGTTTAATTTTATTCAACAGTTACTGAACACTTAATTAGGTTCTAGGCACTAGAGATACAACAATTATATATACAGACCTCGGGTCCCCGATCATTCACAGACAAGTAAGGAACCCAAGTAAACATGAAATTATAGTACAGTTGATGATAAAAGTAGTTACAATGTGTTATGAAGAACACAGGAAGGGTGGGTACATGTTTGAACACATAAAGAGAAGGCCTCCTGGAGGAAAGTATACCTAAACTGAGTCCTAAAGGATGAGTAGGAATAAACTGAGGAGAGGGAGAGGCCTTGGGGGACAGGGGTAGTGGAAGAAGGGTGTTCTAGGTAGAAGAATGACATAAGTAGGCTCTAAGGAAGAGACAGAACAGGGCCTACAAGTCCACAGGTGAGGCTTGGGAATAGAATTTGAAGAGGAAATAGCATGAAATAAGGCTATAGAAGGTTAGGAGGAGCCTGATTCTGAAATATTTGGCAACCCATGTAAAGGAGTTTTAACTTGATCCTCAGGGCCCTGGGAGCCAGTGAAGGTTTTAACTTGGAGAGCGATATGTTGAGATTTATGCTTTAAAAAGGTTAAGAAAGGATTATTTAATCTACTTTTTCTTCAAAGGCAACTATCTGGGCATAATCAAAACTATAGGCTCAAACATAGGGTAATTTTTAAAAACTAAATTTTTATTCATTTCAGAGAGGAAAGGAGAGGGAAAGATAGAAACATCAATGATGAGAGAGAATCATTTGATTGTCTGCCTCCTGCATACCCCCTCCTGGGGATTGAGCTCACAATCTGGGCATGTGCCCTGACCTAAAATCTAACTGTGACCTCCTGGTTCATAGGTCAATGCTTAACCACTGAGCACCACCGGCCAGGACAAAGTAAAGGACTATATATCATACTATGTAATTATTTTTATTTTTAAAAATCTTTTAAAAATATTTTTATTGATTTCAGAGAGAGGAAGGGAGAAGAGATAGAAACATCAATGATGAGAGAGAATCACTGATCAGCAGCCTTCTGCATGCCTCCTACTGGGGATCGAGCCTGGAACCCTTCAGGCCTCAGGCTTATGGCTCTATTCAGTTAGCCAAACCAGCTAGGGCTGATGCTATTTTTAGAAGACTACTTACTGGGGCTTTTTCTGTCACACAGGCACTGGGATAAAATCTAGTATTCAATCTAAGACAATGGTTCTCAACCTTCTGGCCCTTTAAATACAGTTCCTCATGTTGTGACCCAACCATAAAATTATTTTCGTTGCTATTTCATAACTGTAATGTTGCTACTGTTATGTATCGTAATGTAAATATCTGATATGCAGGATGGTCTTAGGTGACCCCTGTGAAAGGGCTGTTAGACCACCAAAGGGGTCTCGACCCACAGGTTGAGAACTGCTGATCTAGGGCTTCTCAGTAAGCAACAGTAGCACTGTAGTTTTTCTAAAAAAAATTTTACCTGTTTTACTTCAATTAGGCCCACCTGCTATTCTGTATAGAATTAAAAAACACATTTTTAAATGACTTAAAACATTTGATGAGAGAGAAACATCGATTGGCTGCCTCCTGCACGACCCCTGCAGCTGATTGAGCCTGCAACCCAGACATATGCTCTGACCAGGAATTGAACCAGAAACCTCTTGGATCACGGGTCGATACTCAACCACTGAGTCACACTGGCCAGGCTAGAATGAAAAGATTCTTAGTGCCAGTTTTTCTTCACCAGCCTTTGGGAGGAGAAATAGGCAGCAACCCTAGCATAAGAAAATAGCCAGTATCAATTACCTGCCTCTCAATTTAGTGAGACTAAGGAGAGAAGTCAACCAATAAATTGCAATCCCTGCCCCTAAGAGCTGCCATTGCTTAGACCTTCCTTCTCTCACCATCCTAGCTTGTAGTCTCTGTGATAATAAGAACCCACTGCTCTCTTCCTATTGCAACCTACAAAATCCTTCTGTTGCAGACAACAACTTGAGACATAAAAACTAACAACTTACTCTCAAACTTAAATACCTTGAGTTGTGGTTAAGATACAGAGAAAAGTGACACAATCACTTGTATTTCTACTGCAGTAGAAAGATAACAAAGTAAATGATTTATTTTACCATGGCTAAGGCAAGTGGAGCTATTCCATATTTTAAATAAATGCATCTTTAGGAAAAGAGTCTTAGCTTTCTGCTGGATATTTTACATCAACTGATATAATTTTAAAAATCATTGCCGAAACCGGTTTGGCTCAGTGGATAGAGCGTTGGCTTGCGGACTGAAAGGTCCCAGGTTTGATTCCGGTCAAGGGCATGTACCTGGGCTGCGGGCACATCCCCAGTGGGAGATGTGCAGGAGGCAGTTGATCGATGTTTCTCTCTCATCGATGTTTCTAACTTTCTATCTCTCTCCCTTCCTCTCTGTTAAAAAATCAATAAAATATATTTTTAAAAAATCATTAATGTTATACTGTTTTATGACTCATGTAATTCTTTGAGTAATGTTTCAAAGACATCTGAAATAAATTAAAGATCACAAGGGCCTTTAACGTAAAAAATGAAGTAAATATTTAGGCTTATTTAGTACTACAAAAATTCTCATCCTTTGGGAGAAGTGGTGAAGAGCTTAGAGAACAATCCTATGTAATAAAAGCCTAATATGCAAATCGACCGAACAGCAGAACAACTGGTGGAACAACTGGTCGCTATGATGTGCACTGATGACCAGGGGGCAGATGCTCAACACAGGAGCTGCCCCCAGTCCACAGGCCCCAGGCTGGCCAAGGCAGGTGCTAGTAAGGGGCTCCGATCGTCCTGCAGATTGGCTCTGATTGCTGGCCAGGCCTAGGGACCCTACCCATGCACGAATTTTCGGCACCAGGCCTCTAGTGATTATAATAAATGTATTCAATCTGATACCTTTTCTTTAACCTTCAGTGCTGCTGGCAAGCACTAGAATAGCTGTCATCCTTAAAGGAGGAACCTGTATTTTTTTAAACTTTTTTTTTTTCCTGAAAGGAGTTATATGCTTCTCTTCTACATTATTTAATACACTTTCTTTTTTTTAAAAATATATTTTATTGATTTTTTACAGAGAGGAAGGGAGAGAGATAGAGAGCTAGAAACATCGATGAGAGAGAAACATTGATTAGCTGCCTCCTGCACATCTCCCACTGGGGATGTGCCCGCAACCCAGGTACATGGCCTTGACTGGAATCGAACCCGGGACCCTCCAGTCTGCAGGCCGACGCTCTATCCACTGAGCCAAACCAGTTTCGGCGTATACACTTTCTATATATGATGCACAGTATTAAGGTGCCATTCATTCAAGCTCTATTTAGTAATATGACCCCTTTATATGTTTATCTCATATGAAAAGTTGCAGAACACTCTAAATCCAGTTTCAACTATATAAACTTATTCTACAAACAATGATAACAGCTAGCCTTTGTTCTTCTTTATGTAAAATAGAGTATAGCCTGGCCAGTGTGGCTCATTGGTTGAGTGTTGACCTATGAACTAGGAGGTCACAGTTGGATTCCTGGTCAGGGCACATGCCCGGGTTAGGGGCTGGATCCCCAATGTGAGGTATGCAGGAGGTAGCCAATCAATGATTCTCATCATTGATGTTTCCATCTTTCTCTCCCTCTCCCTCTCCCTTCCTCTCCTCTCTGATATCAATAAAAATATGTTAAAGAGGAAAGTCCTATATAATAAAAAGCAAATATGCAAATCGACCAAACAGCTGCATGACTGGTCACTATGACGCACACTGACCACCAGGGGGCAGACGCTCAATGTAGGAGCTGCCCCCTGGTGGTCAATGTGCTCCCACAGGGGGAGTGCCGCTTAGCCAGAAGCTGGGCTCAAGGCTGGCGAGCACAGCGGCATTGGCGGGAACCTCTCCCGCCTCTGTGGCAGCACTAAGGACTCCTTGGGGGTCCCAGACTGTGAGAGGGCACAGGCTAGGCTGAGGGACCCCTCCACCTTGCCCAGTGCACGAATGTTGTGCACCGGGCCTCTAGTATATAATAAAGAGGAATAGAAACCAGAGTGTTTGCTCTCAGCCATTGAGGACACAAAGAAAAGGCAGCCATTTGCAAGCTTGGAAAAAATCCTCATCAGGAACCATATCTGCCTGCACCTAGATCTAGGACTTCCCAGCCTCCAGAACTGTGAGAAATGTCTGTTGTCTGCCTATGGTATTCTGTTATATCAGTTCAAGCAGACTAACACATAAGATTAATTATAAAAAAATCCTTGCCCTGACCAGTTTGGCTCAGTGGAGAGAGCGTCGGCCTGCGGACTGAACGGTCCCAGGTTCAATTCCAGTTAAGGGCATGCACCTTGGTTGCGGGCACATCCCCAATAGGGGGTGTGCAGGAGGCAGATGATCAATGTTTCTAACTCTCTATCCCTCTCCCTTCCTCTCTGTGAAAAATCAATACAATATATATTAAAAAAAATCCTTATCTGTTAGATACTTATTTAAGTATTTATAGGTGAATAATGTATAGAATGTCTGGGATTTACTTTGAAATACTATAGCAAAAAACCCCCAAAAAACCACAAAACACCCCAAACAACAAAACAAACAAACAAGCAAAAAAAACCACACTGGGGGAAGTAATGAAACAAAATTAGAAAAGTGTTGGTAATTCCTGAAGCTGGTTGATGGGTACATCAGGGTCATTATACTGTTCTTTCCACTTTTGAGTGTGTTTGACATTTAAAAAAATATATTTATTGCTTTCAGAGAGGAAGGGAAAGGGAGAGAAATATCAATGAGAGAGAATCATTGATTGGCTGCCTCCTATACACCCCACACTGGGGACTGAGCCTGAAACTGGGGCATGTGCCTTGACTGAGAATCGAACAATGACCTCCTGGTTCATAGGTTGATGCTTAACCACTGAGCAACATTGGCAGGGCTCCTTGACATTTTTCAAAAAAAAAAGTCAAAAAATTGTTTATTCTAAGGGGTATGTGAGAGGAGGGAAATGAATGGGTCAGAAAACCATATAAAATGAAGTACTATTAGGTGTAACTTGCTTTTTAAAACTAACCAGGCATACCTTTCTGCAATGAAGTCTGACTTGATTCATCTTCTGTACTATCTTTCTGAGCACTCACTAAATCTGCAACCAGAACTTCCAATGATTTATAGTTGCTCCCAGATGTCTGAATTTTTTCCTCCATTTTTTTCTTAATGTCTCTGAAACTGAATCCCATTCGTATAGCTTCATGTATCATAGGACTTTGAAAGATGTTATCATCTGAAATGAAAATTGGTGAGCAAAAAGAACAGAGTTTAAACAATTATTTTCATTAATACAACTCAACACAAAATACAGTTAAAAAGAAAAATTTAAGCAAGACAAAATACCAAAAGTAAGCCAGCAAACCCAGATTACTCTGAGATATTTAGGCACTGATGGATCACTTTCAGAATTTTACAATAACTGAAAATGCAGTGAGTATTTTGTATCACTGTGAAGTGAGATTAGGTTGTTTAAAGACTTGATGAAATAGTGCAAGATAAAGTAAAACAGATAAGGGTTAAGTGCTTAAAAAAACTAAACATTTCCCAAATCAGATGTACTCATTAACAACTAAGTTAAGGCACTTAAAGAACAAATGTCTTTACTGTGTCCCTAGCAATTATTTTGAAAAAATAATGGGAAACGGGGAAGTCTATGACCTTGAAAGTATGAGTTTCCTATTTCTCAGACTTAGTTTCTATAGCTAAAGGGGGTGAACTAGGTAAAAACAAGGAAGCAAATAGAAACTCACTTTAATGATACTCAGAGTAGGAATACCGGTTATGTAAGAAAGTGCTAAAGAGAAATTAATGCCCTCTGATTCATCAATTACACTCTGGGGCATTAAAAATGATGCGTATATCCACCAAAGACATACAAAAGAATATTCATAGCAACATTATTTATAATAGCTCCAAACTGGAAACAACTCAAATATCCATCATCAGGTGAGAATGGCTAAGTACATTGTGGTATATTCACATACCACACAGCAAGAAAGGACAAACTACTGCCACAGGCAACATGGATGAATCTCATAGACAGGAGTAAAACATCATCTTAATGATGAACTAGAGACAAACGATTACATACTGTATGATTACATTTATAAGAGGTTCTAATTTAATCTATGGTAATAGAAGTCAGAATATAACTTGGGGGTGGATACTTATTGGGACATAAAGGGATTTGATTGTAAGAAACATTACATGGTAAGTAACAAAAGATACTTTTCAGGTAGGAAAGTAACTTAACATTTGTGTTTGATAAAAATTCTGCCAGGAGGCTATAATGGGAATAACAATTTAGGAGACTACTACAATAGCCTGGATAAAGGGCAGGAACCAGGGCAGAATCAGTAGATTTTAGACAATATTAAAAAGGTATAATTTATCACACCTAGTGATTAATTAAATGTAGAGAGATTAAGGAAAACAAAGAACTTAAAATGACTCAAATTACAAATCGACCCTGTGAATTGTGATACTATTAACTAACACAGGGAGGGAATAGAGCAGGGCTGAATTTGTCTGAGTGGTTTTCAGAGATGCTGAATTTAAACTACTCTTGAGATTTCTAGGTGGAGATATCCAGGTCAGCTGGACACCACTCTTTCCTAGTTCTACTAACTCTTGACTTTTTTTTTCCAGTTTGCTTTGCTGGACCCTTCTGCCCACCTGATTAGATATTGATGATTCCCTTCCATTGACCCTCCTCCCTTTTTTACAATGTCTCTGGACACTTACTCTACTACCACAATTTTACCCTCATTTCTATGAGTTCCAGGTTTTAATATTCACCAACTTGGATATTCTGCAGGTACCTGAAGCTAAACTTGCTGAAAACCAAAAGCAAGGACAACAGGATAGCCACACGGAAAAGAATTAAATGTACCATGACTTCATACTATATATAAAAATTAACTCAAAATGGATCAAAGACCTGAATGTAAGAGATAAAACCAAAAAACTTTTAGAAGAAAACATAGGTGACTTTGGATTAGGCAATGGTTTCTTAGATATGAAATCAAAATCAAAAGCAACAAAAAAAACACCAGATCATCCTAGCTCAGTGGTCGGCAAACTGCGGCTCGCGAGCCACATGCGGCTCTTTGGCCCCTTGAGTGTGGCGCTTCCACAAAATACTGGCTCTTCCACAAAATACCGACTTCTGCACGTGGGCCACGAAGTTTCAATCGCACTGTACATGCGCACCCGCACGTGGTATTTTGTGGAAGAGCCACACTCAAGGGGCCAAAGAGCCACATGTGGCTCACGAGCCATGGTTTGCCGACCATGGCCCTTGCCGGTTTGGCTCAGTGGATAGAGCATTGGCCTGCAGACCGAAGGGTCCCAGGTTCAATTCTGGTCAAAGGCATGTACCTTGGTTGCAGGCTTCTCCTTGAACCAGGCCCTAGTCGGGGCGTGTGCAGGAGGCAACCAATCAATGTGTTTCTCCCACATCAATATTTCTCTCTGTCTTTCCCTCTCTTCCACTCTCTAAAAATCAATGGAAAAATATCCTTGGGTGAGGATTAAAAAAAAACAAAAACATATAAATTGGACTTCATCAAAATCAGAAACGTGTATGCTTTAAAGGACACCAATAAGAATGAAAAGACAATCTACAGAAAAGAAAATATTTGCAAATCATATATATATGAAAAGAGCTAGAATATATCAAGAACTCTTACTCTTATCTAATAAAAAAGAAATATGTAAATTGACCATCACTCTGTGATGCCCCAGGGCCAATCAGGAACGAGTATGCAAATTAACACAACAAAGATGGTGGTGCCCCCCCCCACCCCCCGGCCGCTCCAGGCCTCTTGGCAGCACGCCTCCTCAGGGTCTCCCTGCCGTGCTCCACCTGTCAACCATCCTTGCAGCCCAGCCTGTGGCCCAGCCTCCCACCTCAGAGGCACCTCTCTGGTGCCTGAGGTCATAGCTCTGGAGTCTCCCTCTACCCCACCCCTGCCCCGCTGCTCTGGTAAACAAAACCCTACCGTTGGAGCAGCCTCGTGAGCGCGTACACGTATGGGAGCTCGCTTGGTGCAGTTAACACGCCTCGGGAGCTCTGGGCCAGTCAAGGGGCAATGGTGGCGGCCGTGGCAGCAGCGGCAGGCAGCTCAGCTTTGTTTTGAATAGATGAAAGAGGCCACCTATACAGTAACCCAAATTATCAGATCTCCCTCCTCCCTATCTTGCCAAATCAAGAGGGGATGGGCAATGGGCGTGGAGGGAGGGCGGGCAGGCAGGAGGCGGAGGGCGGAGGAGGAAGAGGATGAGAAAGGGGGCCAGCTGCATCCCACTTGCACAATGGGAAAGTGAAACGCACTAGTGCACCCAACCTCTCCAGTCCTCCCCGCCTCTGCTGCCGCTGCACAGGCTGCCCAAGCAAGCCCACCGCATGCCAGCAGCCAGGGGAAGGAAGGCCTATTCTTGCACGAATCTTCATGCATCAGGCTTCTCTTTAAATAAGAACACAAATAACCCAACTAAAAACTGTCAAAGGAGATGAACAGACATTTTTCCAAAGAAGACATACAAATGGCCAATTAGCACATGAAAACTGCCCAACATCATTAGCAATCAGGGAAATACAATTAAAACCTTGATAAGGGCCTGGCCAGTGTTGCTCAGTGGTTGAGTGTTTACCCATGCACCAAGAGATGGTTGGTTGATTCCTGGTCAGGGTACATGCCTGAGTTGCGGGCTCGACCCCTTGTAGGGGTATGCAATAGGCAGCCGATTGATGTTTCTCTCTCTCTCTAAAATCAATAAAAAACATTTTAAAAAGTTCTCCCTTAAAAAACCCATGATGAGACACCACTTCACACCCACTAGGATTGTTGTAATAAAAAGACAAAGAATAACTAGTGTTAACAAGGATGTGGAGAAACAAACTGGAACCCTCATACACTGGTGGTGGGAATGTGAAATGGTACAGCCACTTTGGAACACTGGTAGTTTACTGAAAAGGTTAAACATAAGAGTTACCACATGACCCAGTAACTCTATCCCTAAATATATACCCAAGAGAATTAAAAACATGTCCATAAAAAAACTTGTACATAAATGTTCTTAGCAGCATCAGCTATGTCTACCAAGTGACAAATTAATAAATAAGATGTATTGTCCATACAAAACCAGTTTTCCACCATAATAAAAACACATATATGAATATAACATGAGCAAACCTTGAGGTCATTATAATTCCATTTAATATGAAATGTCCAGAATAGGGAAATTCATAGAGACAGAAGTAGATTAGTGGTCGTTTGGGGCTGGGGTGTGGGGGGCAGCAAGGGGAAGTGATTGCTAATGGGTATGGGGTTTATTGTTGGGGTAATAATAGTGATGTTCTGTAATTAAATAGTAGTGATGGTTGCACAACCTTGTAAATATACTAAAAACCACCAAAGTGTATATTTTATAATGGTGAAAATTTTTAAATAAATTATATCTCAATTTAAAAACATTAATCTTAAACCAAAACACCAATTTATTACTCATAAAAAGAATAGTATGCATTGTAAGGATGATTATCAAGAAATGTTACAGAATGTTTGTTTCTGGATAATTTCAAAAATATAGGCTGGAATGAATAATTTCTTTAACTGTATTATTTATTCCTATTGCAAAACCCACATTAAAGTGGATCGCCTTCTCAAGCATATTTATGAATATAAATATTCTCTTCCTTGAAATCCTTAAGATACTAAATAGGCGATGTTATGAGTATAGGGAGTGGGGAATCACCAGACATATTCTAAATTAAACTTTCTACTATATTTGAATCATGATGCCTCAGTTGAGAATGAGATCTGTAGTGTGATGTAGAATTCAGAATACCTTATTTACAGCCCTAGTTCCACTAATGATTTGTAATGTAACTGTGGATAGGTCACTAAACCTTTCTGACTCTTTCTCCTCATCTGAAATATGGGGATAACAACATCTTCCTCGCTTAACATGTTACATTTCTGGTTTTAAAGATGTCTATGATAAGTAAATAATCTTTGTGATAAAAACTTCTACCTCTCTGTGAGGTAATAGGAACAAACAAAATTAACCATAATCCTCTGCAAAGAAGATGGGGAAGGCACAAAGACGGCATGGAATAATTAGACAGGTAGGTTAGGGTTAATTATGGTGGTGGCACATTAGTAGAGCACTGGATTCATGATCCGGGCTAACTAAAAAAGCTCCAGGGACAAAAATATATCTAACCCTTCCTTTTGTGATTTTAACAGAAGTGGTGATGGACAACCTATAGTTAGCTGCTCCTTCCAAACTTGGAAAGGTAACTGTACAACCTCCATAGGAATGTTCTGAATATATAAATATCGTACTGAAACATAGGCACGTCGTTACTTAAGTTTATAGCAATCTCATCTCAAATACACACACCTTGGTGAACCTGAAAGATTATGCTTACCTTTCTACTCTATAAATAATAATGAAATTAAAGTATGTTTATTATAATAAGCATATTTACCAATTCTTTTAGTTAGTGATGGTGTTTTTTCAGAAGTTCTTCCCTAAAATAGAAATATGAATTATAAGTTAAAATTCTTCTTGTTAGAAGGCAATAACCTCAATTTGAAAAGTTACATTAATCATGAATTTAAAAATTGGCTTTATTCCAATTCAACATGAATATTCACAAGAGGCATAGCCTGATGAAGCTAGAAGGAAGTTAAAAGATCATCTAACCCAAGCCATTCACTTTACAGACAAGAAGCTGGCAATGAGGAAGATTAAACAACTTGATTGAGGCAATATAGTTCATGGCAGAACAATAATGGCAACTCTGGTCTCCCATTCTACTCCAGACCTCTTTTTACATGGTACTAATTGATGCCTTGGCCACCCTAGGTGACAATATCAATTTAGATACCTTTCTCAGATTTTAATTATTGTCTGAGGACAGTTTAAAACTGTGACTATAAAACACACTGTACAAAACAGTCAAATTTCAAAAGATTGAGAGATGCAAGTATTTTAGTTCCTCAAGACCATTTTTGCCTTTAGTGATATTAAATCAGTTCATCCTAATCCCCTTTTCACAAAGTTGCTTCAGATTAAGAATAACAAACAGCCCTGACCGGTTTGGCTCAGTGGATAGAGCTCGGCCTGCAGACTCAAGGGTCCCAGGTTCGATTCCGGTCAAGGGCATGTACCTTGGTTGCAGGCACATCCCCAGTGGGGGGTGTGCAGGAGGCAGCTGATAGATGCTTCTCTCTCATCGATGTTTCTAACTATCTCTCTCCCTTCCTCTCTGTAAAAAGTCAATAAAATATATTTTAAAAAAAAGAATAACAAACAGCCTGGCCAGTGTAGCTCAGTGGTTGAATGTTGACCTATGAACCAAGAGGCCATGGTTCAATTCCGGGTCAGAACAATGCCTGGGTTTCGGGCTTAATTCTCAGTAGCGGATGTGCAGGAGGCAGCTGATCAATGATTCTCTCTGATCATTGATGCTTCTATCTCTCCCTCCCTTTCCCTTCCACTCTGAAATCAACAAAAATAAATAACAAAAAGAATAACAAACACTTTTCAAGATCTTCCCTTTAAAGTTCACCATACATTATTAATTTAAAATACTACACTGAATTTTACACCAAGAAATCATTGCAAAACAAATTATATAATACCTGAAAATATATATTCTACAATATTTGACTTACCACAGACTCCTCAAGTGAATGAGTTAAATGAATATTGTTTATATATTCTTGTCCCTTCTCTTCTAACAGATATTTACACCTAAACAAGAAGGTTAAACTTTAGTAGCTGAAAAATTAGTAAAGTGTATGATATAATATCCACCATTTTAATTCCATTAACTTGCTTTTCAGTATTTCTAAGGAGCCACAAAACAAAATGTTACTTGCCCAGCTGGCATGGCTGAGTGGTTAAGCATTGACCTATGAACCAGGAGGTCACAGTTCAATTCCCAGTCAGGGCAATGCCAGGGTTGTAGGCTCAATCCCCAGTGTGGGGCATGCAGGAGGCAGCCAATCAATGATTCTCTCTCATCACTGAAGTTTCTATCTCTTTCTCTCCCTCTTCCTTCCTCTCTGAAATCAATAAAAATATTTTTTTAAAAAATCAACATAACTTACAACTTTTTTTTTTTAAATATATTTTATTGAGTTCTTACAGAGAGGAAAGGAGAGAGATAGAGAGTTAGAAACATCGATGAGAGAGAAACATCGACCAGCTGCCTCCTGCACACTCCCCACTGGGGATGTGCCTGCAACCAAGGTACATGCCCTTGACCGGAATCGAACCTGGGACCTTTCAGTCCGCAGGCCGACGCTCTATCCACTGAGCCAAACCGGTTTCGGCAACTTACAACTTTTAAGCAAGTTATTAAATTATCACTTTACCATATTTTCAAAGTTTTAAATAGTTAATCTTAACAAATGTTATTTAGAGGATTAACCAATTGTGCACTTAAAAAGAATTCTTTAGGCTTTCAACATTTCCTGTTAAAGCTGTTTAAGGTTAAGGTTTATTTTCAAATAATTACTCTCAAGTTGTACTATTTTGTAGATCAAAAATGCATACCACTTCTGTATATGTCACTTTATTTTAAAGAGGCAAAATGGGGGGAAAATAAATTAATTTTAAAAAAAGAGGCAAAATGGCAGGACATTTAGAGTATGTCATCATCACTCTAAGATGCCACTGACTGTACAAAGCATGATTGCTTTATGTACTATTGCTGCCAATTAACTTATGGCCCACCACCAGATGGATCTGATTTCAATGATCTGAAAATGTACACAATTTTGTGTCTTAGAATCAGTGACAAATGGTAATATTTGCTTTGCTAAAGGGTGTGATGGGTTCTTTAGGAATCTCCTTGGTGATGGGCTACCTTGTGCCCATTGTAAAAGAGCCTACTTCCAACAGCTAAAGTATACATTCCTATGTATACTTTATGTGTTTAGAAATAGAATCATCTGAATGTCATAAATATAATATACAAGCAATAATGTTTTCATCACCAGAGAAGGCTTAGGTGTTTTTCTCCTATAAAGTAGGTGACCCCATTTTTTAGAAACCAGGTGTGAATTTCAAGCCATGGGAAGGCAAAAATAGTTGAGGTGAAAAGTTATTCAAGTCTTCCCACTGCATACTGTCCAACTTGGCTTTTACTCAATAAACATTTAACTACCTTACCCTGGATACCACTTAGCATGTTCTTCCCAAGGGTCTTCACTGGGCTTCCAATTAGTTAGCCCTCCTCCACATTGAAAGCACTTTACTTTATCACCTTCACCTAAGAAAACACACAAGTAAAAATACATGTATTTTGTACAATTAGCTTACACAAAAATACCCTTTTTAGGCCCTGGCCGGGGTAGCTCAGTTGGTTAGAGCATCGTCCCGATACACAAAGGTTGCGGGTTAGATCCCCAGTCAGGGCACATACAGGTATCAACCAATGAATACATAAGTAAGTAGAACAACAAATTAATATTTCTCTTTTTCTCTCCTTCTCTCTCTAAAATCAACAAATAAAAAAACAAACCTGTTTTAACACCATGAAATTAAGCATTTCTAAATTTACACAAAAACCTCACAGCTTAAAAGAAGACATTCAAATTCACATCTAAGTAATAGATAGGACCATTTGAGAGGTAATACACATTAAATTCACTAATTCAATTTGAGGTATTTTACAGAATACAAAAGTAAAATAGCCCAATTTTTATATGGAAAATTACAATTGTTACATTCTTTTTTCTTTAATCCTCACCTGAGGAGGGAGGATATTTTTTCCTGGAGGGGGAGAGACGGGGAAGAGGAGGGGGAGAGAGAGAGAGAGAGAGAGAGAGAGAGAGAGAGAGAGAGAGAGAGAGAGAGAGAGAAAGCAGAAACATCGATGTGAGAGAGACACATTGATTGGTTGCCTCCCACATGGGGCCAGGGATCAGACCTGCAACCCAGGTACATGCCCTATGACCAGGAATCGAAACCTTGACCCACTGGTGCGTAGGCTGATGCTCTAATCATTGAGCAACACCAGCCAGGGCTATTACATTCTTTTTTAAACATGCCATTTGGGGCCATCAATACTATACCTTTTCAAATTGTGACACTTTAATAATAAAGTTTAATGCATAATAAAGTTAGAAGATAAGTTTCTCTAAGGTTGTAGCTATATGACACTAACCTTCAAGATTGCTATATGAGACTATATAAATAAAATATTGAAATACTTGGTATTTTGGCACTATTCAATCCTAAAGTAAATGGATCAGATATATAATTGTGTAAATTTTTCTGAAAATCCCTTGAAGCCATCACACTAATGGCTCTTCCTGACATGTCTAAGGTAGTACATTTGAAATGCACTCATTTGAAGCAATAAAGCATCGTTCAGGGCAGCTTTCAAATATAATCTTTGTACAAAAGGCAGATACCAATTTTAATACCAATTTTACTGTCAGTCAAACTAAACTCTCTAATGTTAACTCTTCTTGAGAGGTGCAGAGAAAATGCATGTAATATACATATTGAGCACATAGAGTAAGCATCCAATAAATTATAGTTAGTATTACTATCAGACCCATTGTTTCATCAGGGATACCTATAATCTTTTGCATGTCATCCTTCTCCAAAAAACAATTACATGAAGATAAACATGACTCATAATACAGTAGTCTTTCACATAAATTCAGTGGTTACATTACATATTCAACATAAGGGTTAACAGAATAGTGTTATGATCATGCCAGACCGTACCTAAATATTTACCAGTTCAAGGGGCTAAAGGAATCTATTTACTTTTTAGGAGCTTGGGATAGTTGGAAAGTTATTTATTAGCCTGGTTTTATAGTAAAGTTTACCTAAAGCATAAAATCCAGCTCTTGCAAGCTGCTCCTTGTTAACAGGGTACATCCACGTCCCAAAAGTAATGATCCGTGCTTCATAATCTGCCATGGCTGGGTTTCTTGGAGAATTTGTTGAATTTGGGAAATTCCTATCAGAACCCAGGACATCAGATTCATTCTGAATATTAACATTCCGTCCCAAAACAAAGAAGCAATTGGGAAAGTGTCGCCTGTGTTCTGACCATGCACGATCACAAGGTTCCCAATTTTTCAGTTTTCCACCACAACAAAAGCACTGCACTTGATCATCAACACCTGTATAGTAGAGCCCAGCACTAGCTAACTCTCTTGGGGTTAAGTGGGCATAGTCTGGCCAGTTCTGAAATGACTTTAATCTAGCTTCTTCACTACACATGGCAGGGTTCCTTGGGTATACGGCGTCGGACATATCTACAACCTGTCCAGTTCTTAAAAGATAATTTGCATGAGTCTCAGATGACCTGTCTAAAGCAAAATGATTTCTGTTTCCCAGGTAGTTTTCAGCTTTGTACTGACCATTCTGGATAACAGAATTGGTAGGTTGCGCAGCATTATTTTCAAAATAAAAGCCATTGATAAATCTGCAATTTGGGGATACTTTCCTGTGTCTTCCAACTGCTGAGTCTCCATACTGCCATCTATCTACTGCTGCATGACAACTAAAGCACTGCACGGTGTCTCCTTCACCAGTATATAGAAAACCAGCTCGTGCTAGCGTTGATGCTGAAACAGGACTACTACTTGGAAAATTAGCAAAAGTTTTTAATCTATTAAACTCTTCTACAAATTCTTCATCCTTATCGATGGCTGCAGGTACACAAGTTTTAGATCCTCCAAAACAGTTAAAAGTCATCTTCTCTTGAAAATAGGACTTGTCCACCTTTTCTAAAAAGAGAACATTACATTAGGAAATCACTTTTGATATTAGGAACTAACAAATTACCAACTTATAAAATTACACAATCTCTAAAAATCATTTTAATTCTAAATACTAGAGTTCTACATTACCACATGATTCAAATCATAAAGTAAAATCTAGCATTTTTGTTTTCTTTTAGAGGAAAGTAATATTTAAATAAGTAGAACAGAACTATTCATTTTAAGTGCTTATTTTCATATAAATATAGAAACTGTGATGCAGAATATATTAAAATTAACCATATGAAATCATTAATTAGGGAAAACATGAAAGCATAAAATATGCAGATTGTTAAAGTCTATGCATAATTGTTATAATGAATTATTATATATTCGAAGCATCAAAGATCAGTTTCTACAATTTTTAAAAAAAGAATGTTCAGAATGCTAATGAATTAATTTTAGTATTTATTTTTTTGCTTAACAAAAGATAAAGTATTCACAATAATGATTCCAATGGGTTCTTTAAGAACATCAAAAGTTCCTGATTTTCATGCATAAACAGAGGCCATTTTTCATTGAAATTGGGTCATTTTAGATGTATATACTACTGCCCTCTAGAGGGTGGCTCAGGAGGAATCCTAAGTATGTGTAGTTCCTTTTGCTGTCAACTTCCCATGGTCAAGGAAGTTCAAATATAAGAAGTACCACTGCAGCCTCATTACATCTGCCAAATCATAACTGTGTAATCTTTAACCCAGGTTAAAAGCAAAACAAAACTAAAAGGAACTAGTTGGATTATGAGAAGGATGGCCAGTTACTTATCCTCAAATCCTACACACTTTTTAAAAGCGAAAACTGATGCTACTAATAATTACCCTGGGACAATAGGCTGAAATCCGGGTTGCCTCAGGCAAACCTGATTCTCCAGAATTTCACACAGTTCCTAACACTGTACTACTCTGTACTGTATATGCGTGTCAAATGTAAAATAAAAGAATAGTCACAACGACTCTGTCTCTACTTCATAAGTGCATTAACTGATTTCTTAGGAAGAATAACCAGCTCTTTTGACATTATGTCGGCACAGTATGTCTTGGAACATCATCCCTCTTAATGTTCAACACAAAACTTCTGTCAACGGACATCAGTCCTTGACCATGTCAGTTTACAATGGTATTAATTCATATATACCTCAAGACCTGAGTTATATCTACATACAATTTTTGGAAGAATCTCCATGACTTTTGATTGTTTCTCAGATATCTGAAAATATTTTTATACTAGCTTCAAGGTCCTTTGTTCAATTAGCATAAACTGGATGACAAAAATCAAGATTCAAAGAAACCAAGGCTGGCTGATAGGCCGAGATAAATTTTAACAGGGATATGTGTAAAGTTTTACAATCTGACTTGAAAAATATGCTGTACAACTAAAGGAAGATGGAGACTTGATTTGGAAAGAAGTCACGTTAAGGCAAAGCAGAATAAAATCTTGGGATTTTAGTTAATTACAAATTCATTATGAGCCAACAATACATGGCTGATAAAAAAAACTTAAAGCGACTTCAGGCTGCATTAATGTCCAGATGTGCAACATCCAGAGCCAATTCGGCTATACTTTGAATATTTTAAATTCTGAACAAATTTTAAAAGAAACATTAACAAAGTGTTATGTCCCTCAAGAGCAATCAGGATGATGAAAATGGTGTCCTATAAGAAATAGTTGGGAGGAGAGGGATATGGAGGACAGAATAACTAACTGCCTTTAGATATCTAAGATGCTATCTCATAGAAAAGGGATTCAAATTCTGTGAAGCGCGAGGGGGCATGCAGGAGGCAGCCAATCAATGATTCTCTCTCATCATTGATGTTTCTATCTTTCTCTCCCTCTACTTTCCTCTCTGAAATCAATAAAAATATTTAAAAAAGAAACATAACTACTGTAGATTTTAACCCAATACAAGGATGAGCAGTTACAATAATCAATAGCAGTACAAAATGGATTGGAATGCCTTGTGGAATATGAGTTCAATACATCACTGGAAGGTACTTCAGCATTTACTATGAGATAGTATTAAACATTTTTAAGTCCATAATTACCCTGAAGAATTAATGCTCAATATAATCCATATAAAAATTACCTTCTCTGAGATAAGTTTTATTTCTCAGGTCAATCAAAATAGAAGTGTAAAATCAACGATTCATTGTTATTTCACAATAGTATACATTTTGCGTGGTTTAAGCAGCCACCTTATTTTAGATATTATACTGGTATAGAACTCCACTATTCAATATTATTAGCAGGAGAATCTCTATTTGAAGCTTTCAAGTGGAGACCTCATCTTCCCAGGTGTTATTTCTATGCTAATAGTTTAGATTTCACTTCTTTAAAAAGCAGATATTTTTTGCCCTAGCTGGTTTGGCTCAGTGGATAGAGTGTTGGCCTGCAGACCTTGGTTTGATTCTGGTCAAGGTCACATACGGGTTGCAGGCTCGATCCCCAGTCGGGGGCATGCAGGAGGCAGCCGATCAATGATTCTCCTTTATCATTGATGTTTCTATCTCTCTCTCCCTCTCCCTTCCTCTCTGAAATCAATAAAAATATATTTTTTAAAAACAGATATTTATTCAAAAGCACTCAACACTACATATACAGTATCAGAGTGAGAGCTTCTGGAGAAGGGTGAGAAAATAAAAATTACCAGAGAGGTTAAAAGTGAAAGGGAGAAAGATGACTGGAAAAAAAAGGAGAGAAGCCTTGGGTTTGGAGGCAGACTCCAAAAGAAAGGGAGTGAGATTTTTTTTTTAAAGAATTTAAATAAAATGAAGGTGTGGAAGAGGATATTTAGAAAATAAGTATACATGGAGCACAGGAACTGTAAATGGAGAATAAAATGGGTATGGGTATTGGAGAAGGGTGATAAAATGGTTTTTGGATATAAAAAGGTCTGAATGCAATAAAGTATGGTAAGCCCGGCCAGTGTGTCTCAGTGGTTGAGTGTTGACCCATGCATCAAGAGGTCTGCTGGTTTGATTCCTGGTCAGGGCACGTGCCTGGGTTTCAGGCTAGATTCCACAGCAGGTGGCATGTTGATTGATGTTGATGCATTGATGTTTCTCTCCCCTTACTTTCCTCTCTTCTCTAAAAACAAAATCAATAAAAACATATTTAAATAAAGATTCATTGCTAGTTAAAAAAAAGTATGTTGAGATAGTTTAAGGCTTCTTTGTGAAAGCATATTCAGGCTTTGTACTGGGTAAGTAGAAAGGTGAGAAGGCAGAGAAAAAAAATCTTTAGGGGAACAGTGGTTGGGAAAATGGCACTATGGAAGCAAACACTGGCAAAAAAGAATCAGCAAGTAGAGGTACATGTTTATACGGGGGGTATGTAAGACTTCAAGATGTGAGATGTGTTTAAAATATACATACACACACAGTATATGTATATATAGCCTAGTCAACTAGGTAAAGATAGCCATTGGCAGGTGCCAAGGAGAAGAGGCTGACTGCTAATTTAGTGATAATGTGGGAATATGGACTGTTGGAGAGAAAAGCACACACAAAAGACCCACCTACTTGGTATCTGTATATAATACAAAAGTTTCTATTTCCTGGATTTTTATTATTAATATACAAAATTAAAGCGATTTAAAAAAATATATATTTTATTGATTTTTTACAGAGAGGAAGGGAGAGGGATAGAGAGTTAGAAACATCGATGAGAGAGAAACACTGATCAGCTGCTTCCTGCACACCCCCCACTGGGGATGTGCCCGCAACCAAGGCACATACCCATGACCGGAATCGAACCTGGGACCCTTGAGTCTGCAGGCCGACGCTCTATCCACTGAGCCAAACCGGTTAGGGCTAAAAGCGATTTTAATGGGGGAGAGGAATATAAAATAGGAGGTACATCAGACTGACATTGTATGAAAATATATACTAATAGACAAGACCTAGAAGGCAGTTTTTAATAAGTGGGTAAAATGTGTTAAGGTGGCAGGATTAAAGTTGACCTTTTTCTCCAAAATGACTTTAATAATATTTTCACTTAATGTTTCTCAGGATGGTACCTCTGGCCTGGGCCAGGAGCCCAGCTGTGTGGAAGGTGGATGAGCAAGGAGGTGGATGGCCTAGTTGCTTCATCCTCCTCTACAAAAGCCCTGCAGTCACCAAAGCAGAGGGAGGGAGGGAAGGCAGAAGAGAGTTGTTTCCACCTGCCACCAATGAGCCCTGTGAAGCTCAGGGGAGCTTAGCATTGAAACCCAAGTCACCAGTGCAGGTGCATTTGTAAGTTGTAGGCTACTGGGCTGCATCCACCTAACGTCATGAGGGATAGCCCCACACTCAGCATGACCATCACTGCAGGGGCATCCTGGTGGGAAAGAGCAGGTATGGCACTGAATTTCATCTGTTTTTGCTAGAAGGAGCAAAACTTAGACATTTTGAGGAGTTTTATGGATTACTACAACATGTTCATAGGATACCTAATGTTGACATTTTATTAGGCTATGCAGACCTCCAGGGAAACTTACTACCTATAAATAATGATGATAAAATCCACTGCTTAGGATTTTAATACAAAAGAAGAAACAGACAACAGTGCCTTTGGTACAAATACACTAATGAAGTAAAATGTTTTAACCAATGTACTGTGTCCAGTCAATCACAGAAAAAAGCGACATTCAGCCAGCCACTGGTATGCCCCAAGACTTCACACCTATCTTTAATTACAGATGTGGATATTCACCCAGAAACACATTGTAGGATAAGTTCACTTTTAAACACCACACTGAACACTCCCTAGGACCCTACAGTTGGGATAGTTTCAGCCTAAGGGAGATACCACATGGCTTAGAGAAGGTCCCAAGGATCTCTTTATATCCTGCCTTGTTCCAGGGGGTCTGGTTCATGGAGCAAGTCTATTGGCTATTAATTATGAAATTTTAGAAGTTAATGATGTAGAAGTTACAGGAAGAGTTTTGATCAAGTAATAGACATGATGATTGCAAACAGCTGCAACCTCATCATAACAGCAAGATAAACCAGGAGAATAATGTTAGGAACAGTAAGATTTCTGGCAGCTCCACCCAACCTACTGATAATAGTCTTCTAGGCCATACGCAGCAGATTGAACCAAACACTGAGCCAAAGGATGAAGACAGTGATGAAGTTGATATTATTATTGAAGATAATGGTGTGCCACAAAAGATTCCTAAAGCTGTTCTTTCTACACAAATAGAACAAACTCAGTTATGAGTCTGGACAGAACAGTTTTATTTCTTCTAATTAAGTGAGTTTAGTACCCCTAACAAGTGGCACAAACAGAAGAGAATTTTAAACACACGTTGCAGATCAAAAACCCTTAGAATATGGAACCATCATTACATCAGGAAATCATCCTTTGAATGTTTTCTGAGTGAGGATGTCACAGGATGTGTACATTTGGCTGGTTTAAGAGCTTTTAAATCTCTGATCCAATGACCTGGAATAGGCATGAGAACAATAATGTTGCAAGTTAAAATGTTATAAAAATAAATAGAAACATAAAGATTAGTGGTTGCCTAAGGCTGGGGGAAGAGGGGAAATGGGGAACAACCGCAAATGGTTGAGTTTCTTTTTAAAGTAATGAAAATATTATAAATTAGGTTGTAGTGATGGTTGCACAACTCCATAAATATACTAAAAACCACTGAACTGTACACTTTCAAATTAACTTTATGGTATATGAATTATATCTTGATAAAGCTATTTAAATGTTGTTAAAATAATAGTTTGCTAATTGTTAGTATACACTTAGATGGAGCAGAGGTCATCTTAAATCTAAAACAAAGAGATCTTTGCTAATGAAGTTATGAGCTTTTGATATGAAAAACTAGATGTTACAGTACATTTTCAGAACTATGTGAGATTACCAAATCATTTGTTTGAAGTGGTTAAATATTTAACCTGTTGCAAAGATTCTAGTTAAGTTTTCCTTTAACTACATTCTTTCAATTCTAATGTGAAGTCTGATTCTCTCTTTTGGTACTCTGAGGATCTCAGTTCTTGTGTTTCCAGAATTTTATTTCTTAATGTTGTTCTTCTGTTGCTAATTGTTACAAATCATTTTCTGAAATGCATTTTTTAACTTCTAAGAAATCAAACCAAATGGCCTTTTAAAAAAATATATTTTTATTGATTTCAGAGAGAAAGGGAAAGGGAGAGAGATATCACTGACAAGAATCATTGATCAGTTGCCTCCTGCAAGCCCCCTACTGGGTATCGAGCAGCAACCTAGTCATGTCCCGTGACCAGGAATCAAACTGTGACCTCCTGGTTCATAGGTTGAGGTCAACCACTGAGCCATGTCGGCTGGGCTCAACTGGCTCCGTAAAGTTTCTTCATATTATGAAGCACTGAAGCTATGTTCCTGAATTAGGAAATTCTGTAGCTTACATATTTATAATGAATTCCAAATGTGTATAATTTATGACTTCAAAATGCAGTTAATTCCATTGACCCTGGTAATATAGGAGACTCTCCTTTAATTCTTATCCTCATTCCCAATCTCATTGGAAAGCATTCCTTTTGTTTTCGGTGCATGTTTCTATATATACTAGAGGCCCGGTGAAAAAAATCTGTGCACTTGGGGAGGTCCCTCAGCCAGGCCTGTGCCCTCTTGCAGTCTGGGACCCCTTGGGGGACGTCCACCTGCTGGCTTAGGCCTGCTCCCCGGGAGATCAGGCCTAAGCTGGCAGTCAGACATCCCTCTGGAAGCCCAGGAGCCCTCGGGGGATGTCCACTTGCCAGTGGGGAGCAGGCCTAAGCTGCAGTCGGACATCCTTAGTGCTGCTGAGGAGGTGGGAGAGGCTGCCGCCACCACCCCTGTGCTGGCAGCCATCAGCCTGGCTTGTGGCTGAGCAGAGCTCCCCCTATGGGAGCGCACTGACCACCAGGGGGCAACTCCTGCATTGAGTGTCTGCCCCCTGGTGGTCAGTGTGTGTCATAGTGACCAGTCATTCCCAGTTGTTCTGCTGTTAGGGTCAATTTGCATATTACCCTTTGATTATATAGGATGTTGGTGTGCTTTTGAACTTTTCTAATTATTGCGTAGTGTGAATTATTTATATCAAAATGAACCTAAATTAAGAGATTTTTACACAGAAGACAAACGTGCACTTTTTTACACAAAGATTTTTGGATTTTCTTCAGTGGGATTATTCTAGGAACACCATCTAGACCAGCCGTGGGCAAACTACGGCCCGCGGGCTGGATCCGGCCCGTCTGAAATGAATAAAACTAAAAATAAAAAAGACCATGCCTTTTTATGTAATGATGTTTACTTTGAATTTATATTAGTTCACACAAACACTCCATCCATGCTTTTGTTCTGGCCCTCCGGTCCAGTTTAAGAACCCATTGTGGCCCTCGAGTCAAAAAGTTTGCCCACCCCTGATCTAGACTTTAGGAAAAAGATGTATTGACCGTTGACAGGTAAGAGTTTATACATATTATTTTCATTAGGCTATTTCCCACACATCTACCTAGAACAAGTTAGAGTAAGGCTGCCGACATTCATTACTGACCCGATTTCTTTGCTATTTATCATTGTAAAATGTACGTGAGTACTATAGTACATGTGTATATAGAAATCAAGAATATTATAAAGCACATTAACGCCTTATGGTTTATGGATAATTCCCTCCAAAGTTATTTATTAATTTTATGGTACGGGGAGTGTATATGCCTTTATAACAGTTGTATGCCATTAAAACAATGAAGAATCAAATGACAGTTTTAAAGGATAACTTCTCTAAGTGGTAAAAAAAAAACACAACCAAACAGCCCTGGCTGGTTTGGCTCGGTGGACAAAGCGTTGGCCTGCGGACTGAGGGGTCCCAGGTTCGATTCCAGTCAAGGGCATGTATCTTGGTTGCCGGCACATCCCTGGTAGGGGGTGTGCAGGAAGCAGCTGATCGATGTCTCTCTCTCATCGATGTTTCTAACTCGCTATCCATCTCCCTTCCTCTCTGTAAAAAATCAATATATTTAAAAAACAAACAAACAAACAAAAAAACAATAACAAAACACACAAATAATCTCTTATTTGAAGAAAATTCTAATGTTGCTCTGGCCAGTGTGACTCAGTTGTCTGGAGCATCGTCATGTGCACATACCCAGGTTTGACCCCACTCCCACCCCCGCTGGGTTGGGGTACGTCCAGGAGGCAACCAATCTGTTTTTCCTTCACATCAATGTTTCTCTCCCTCTCTCTTCCTCTCTAAAAATCAATAAAAACTATATCCTCAGGTGAAGATGAAAAAAAAAAGCTATTTGGTAGTCAATTATTACTGGCTTAGGCAATTTTATGGTCTTTAGGGTTTTCTATGTACAATATTATGTCATCTGCGAATAATGACAGTTTTACTTCTTCTTTTCCAATTTGGATGCCTTTTATTTCTTCTTGTCTGATCACTATGAATAGTGATTCCAGTACTATGTCAAACAGGAGTTGTGACAGTGGGCATCCCTGTCTTGTTCCTGTTCTTAGGGGAAATGGTTTTAAATTTTGCCCATTGAGTATGATGTTGGCTGTAGGTCTGGCTTAAGCAATTTTAAAAAACAATTTATTCCATAATACCAGAGAATAAAATATTAGCCAGTTATCATAGCATCTTAGGGAAAAAATAAGCAGTTTCATATGCATATTAGATGCTGAAGAAAGTAATTTTGACTCTGAAGTTTAACACAAATTTATTTAAGGTGGCTAACTAGGAAACTATCTCTGATGACTGAAAATTAATTACAAATACCCATTAAAACTTTTAAAGTCAAAATAGCTCCTGAATAGTAAATCACTGTTCTTAACAACTAAGTGGCAAAGCCTTTAGTCCTTTTTTCCCCCTTTAGTCTTTTTTTTTTCCCCATCAAGCTCATGGATCTCAACAATGTATGTGAGCACTATAGTATGTGTGTATATAGAAATGTGTATTTCTTGTCTTCTGATAAAAGAGAAACCCTCTTATCTCTGGAAGAAATTCCTCCAATCACTACAGGCTCACTTAATAAACTACAAATATCATTATTTCTGCAACCAAGGGCTTTGTTAACCTCATCATGAAAAAAAAAAACATTTAGGTAACTATATTGATGTGGCACTGTACAAAGGGAATGAAATAATTGTTATGGGTTGAATTATGTTCCCCCCAAAAGATATGAAGTCCTAACCACCAATCAGGAATGTGATTTTATTTAAAAAGAGGTTATTTGGAGATGTGATCAAGTTATGATGAGGCCATTATTGTGAGCCTTCATCCAATATGACTGACAATCCTAGAAGAAAAACACAGACACAGAGACATGCAGGGGAGACAGCCATGTGAAGATGGAGGCAGGGGCTGCAGTAATGATGCATCTACAAGCCAAGGAACACCAAGGATCAAAGGAAACCCCAGAAATAAGAGAAAGGAATGAAACAGGTTCTCCCCAGGGCCTTCAGAGAAAGCATGGCCCTGCCAACATCTTGATTTTGGACTTCTAGCCTCCAGAACTGTGAGAAAATAAATGTCGTTTTAATCCACTCAGTTTATGGTACTTTGTTATGTCAGCCCAAAGAAACTAATATAATGATATTAAAAATATGAAAAGAATTATGCATACAATATAGCTCTATTAGCTACCACTATAGTACCACTATCATGCTAACTGAAACATCTAATTATGTAATTAAATAGAGGCACCTGTTTAAAACTCAGAAAACAGTTGTTTTTAGAATCTCATCTATGACATTTTTGCTGGTTCTTCCACTCAAAACCCCAGGACAATGACTATTCTTTGTGCCCCCTATGTATCTTCTACATAATTTGCTGTGACTCAAGTATACTGGATTTAATAATTTCTGGAGGTATGCATGTTTGTATGTGTGTGTATATATGTATGTTGTTAGTATAAAGGTCCTTTATGACAGGGCTTTTATCACAATTATATTCCCAATGTCTAATGCAATGCATGGCACATAGTAGTGCTTAATATTAGGCAAAAGAATAATGTTGAGTCCAGCCAGTGTGGCTCAGTGGTTGAGCGTTGACCCATGAAACAGGAGGTAGCAGTATGATTTCCGGTGAAGGCACATGCCCGGGGTTGTAGCCTCTCCCCAGTATGGGGCGTGTAGGAGGCAGCTGGTCGATGATTCTCTCTCATCATTGATGTTTCTCTCTCCCTTCCTCTCTCTGAAAATCAATAAAAACATATTTTTTTAAAAAAGAATAATTGTTTAACCACCTCTATTAGGCTACTGCCGTTATTATTCCACATCTCCACCACCACCTCCTTTGAACTCTTGAAATCACTGTACTAAAAATTGTTAATATGCCATTGTGCCTTGGAAATGTGACCAAAATAGGAAAAATATGCATACCATGTAAACAGTATAATTCTTCAGTGATACAAAAACCCATACTAAAATCACATCTCAAAAAAATACAGGATTCATAAAATTTTTCATAGTAACACTATAAAAACTTTATGTGCTAACCAAAAACACCACCATCATTATAATATAAAATTTATCTTAAGATTCTCTCTTTGCTCAAATATTACAAGTTTTTCTTATCAGTAGCTTTTTCCTCTATAGAGGACCCAGCATAGAGATCTTATCAAATAAGCAGCATTCTTCCTGACCTAATGTCAGTCAAACCCTCTTTTAATTATCTTAAAATATTAGCCAGTTATTTGTCTGTTTAGAAATAGCATTATGATTTACAATGTTGTAGTATCTAGGACATATATTGGTGTAAATGTATCATAATATAAAAAAGCTGAATTTTTAATGATATGCCCTACAACAAAATGGAATATCATTTTTCAAATTCAGCATTCATACTGATACATTTACATAAAAATTCAACGTTTAAGCAAATTGTTCATTTATACTATACTGAGATTATTCAAATTTTGAAGCATATTTTCTTTTTTTAAAATATTTTTATTGACTTCAGAGAGGAAGGGAGAGATAGAAACATCGATGAGAGAGAATCATTGATCGGCTGCCTCCTGCACGCCCCCTACTGGGGATCGAGCCCACAACCTGGGCATGTGCCCTTGACCAAAATCGAACCTGGGACCCTTCAGTCCACAGGCTGATGCTGTATCCACTGAGCCAAACCGGCTAGGGCAAGCATATTTTCTTTTAACTTTAAGTTAAATGGCCGATAAAACATTTTTGAGGTTAATTACATTCAATCAAATCAAAAGTTCTTTCCCACCGAAACCGGTTTGGCTCAGTGGATAGAGCGTCGGCCTGCGGACTGAAAGGTCCCAGGTTCGATTCCGGTCAAGGGCATGTACCTTGGTTGCGGGCACATCCCCAGTGGGGAGTATGCAGGAGGCAGCTGGTCGATGTTTCTCTCTCATCGATGTTTCTAACTCTCTCTCTCCTTTCCTCTCTGTAAAAACTCAATAAAATATATATATATATATAAAAAAAACTGCCTAAATTAAAAAAAAAAAACTTATAAAAAAAATGTTCTTTCCCTAAACTTAACCACTGGAGCCATTCAAATAACTGAATGGCATTAATGAGCACTTAGCTTATAGGCTCAGTCAATAACATAAGCTTACTAATACTGCTGTATACAATGTATCCTTGATCATGAAGTCTACTTCTGTAAATACCTGAAAGGGCATACTGAGAACCAACAAAAAGAATATCAATTACATGTTCTACACTTAATTTAGAAAGTCATAGTAATACATGAATTTGAGCACAGAACTCCAATCTTTGACAAATTATTCATAATAATTAACTCCTCAGGAACAGTTCCCTCAGAATAAACACACAGTAAGGCATTCCCGCATCTATTCTTCAACAAATTATAGAACTGTGTTCCTCCGAAAGAATGTTTTGCATGATGATACACAGGTTTTGGGCTCAAGAATTCCCCAAAGAGCATAAAAAAGTTCAAGACCACTATTATTCCCCTTTCATGTCACTGAAAACTGTTCAGAACTTAGGATAATTTATAGTGCTCATTAATTAGTAGTCTTTGATTAAAAAATAAACCATGTAGATCCACGGCATAGATCAATACTATTTATTCCTTAACCCATGGACACAGACAGTGGGGTGGTGAGAGCCTGGGGCGGGGAGCAGGGGTGGGCTGGAGGAATTCGATGGGGGAATAAAGGGAGACATATGTAATACTTTCAACAATAAAGATTTTTTAAAAATACTATTTATGCTTATTCAGATCTCAGATAAAAACCTTTGCTAAAATCAGAGCAGGCAGAAAAAAAAATCTCAAGATGGATACCAACCCAATCTTGAATACAACTGTTTTCCTTTTTGAAAGAGAGGGGTCAGAAAAATCCTACTACCCAGGCTGTGAACACTTTAAATATTTATCCTTTAAGAACCTTTCCTGTGTGCAAGCACACATGCACATTATAAATATTTCTAAAGGGGATTTATTGTACATGGTGTTTTATAACCTGCTTTTTTTTTACTTAATAATATAAACATCTTCCCACATCAATTTTTATCTGGATTAGAAACATTATTTTAAATGGGTGTATGACTGTATCATAACCTCACCAGATCCATATTTCTGAACATTAATTTTAGATGTATATTGTTTCAAAGAGACAAAACCCACATGATCAAACAATTCAAGAGGCACAAAAGTTGCATCCATTCCACCCCTGTACCTTAAATCTCTGGTTCTCTTCCTAGAAGCAATCACTCCTACCAGTTTTCTATGTATTCCTCCAGAGATGGTCTATGAATATAAATGCACGTATGAGCATTTAAAAAAACAAGATGTTAACATATTCTATGGACAGGTATGCAACTTCATTGCGAGACATTTAGAAAGCTAGCAATATTTCACTACTATACTTTTGTATACTATTGTATAAAAACTATGTAACTTTTTACTATTATAAAAAATGTTGCCTTGACTGGTGTGGCTCAATAGGACGGAGTGTTGTTCCATACACAGAAAGGTCCCAGCTTTGTTTCCCAGTCAGGGCACATGTCTAGGTTTTGGGTTTGTACAAGAAACAACAGATTGATGTTTCTCTCTCACACTGATGTCTCTCTCTCTTTTTCTCCCTGCACCCAAATCAATAAAAATGTCCTCTGATGAGGATTTTTTAAAAAATGTTGGCATGAATATCCTATCTAAATCTGCTTGTGTCATTATTTCTTTTTTAACACTAATATTAAATTGTGTCAAACAGGATTATGTCATATCACCACCTCCTTTTAAATCAAGAAAAAGCTTGAAAACATTTTTAATCTGTTAAGAAAAAGATGAACACCTCAATAGAAATAGTCAAACTTACACATGGGGAATACTAATGGCCAAACAAACAGAAAAATATTAAATCTCACTCTGACTGGTATGGGTCAGTTGGTTGAGCACTGTTCCATGCAATGAAAGGTCACTGGTTCCATTCCCAGTCAGGGCACATGCCCAGGTTGCGGGCTGGAACCCCAGTTGTGGTGTGTGGGGTAACAGATCGATGTTATTCTCTCACATAGATGTTTCCCTCTCTTTCTCCCCCTCTTCCCTTCCTTTCTCTAAAGTCTATAAAAACATATTTTAAAAAATAATAAATCTTATTAGTAATAATAAAGAAACAGTTTCAAATCCTCACCTGAGGACATTTTTCCATTGATTTTTAGAGAGAGTGGAAGAGAGGAAAGACAGAAGTATCGATGTGAGAGAAACACATCAATTAGTTGCCATCTGCACGTGCCTCAACAACGGCCTGGGCCAGGGAAGAGCCTGCAGCCGAGCTACACGCCCTTGACTGGAATCAAACCACGGACCCTTCAGTCTGCAGGCCAACACTCTAGCCACTGAGCCAAACGGGCTAGGGCTAAAAAATAAACATTTCAAAATTTTCTATTTTTGTCCAGTTTGACAGAAACTGCCATCACTACCAACAATAAAAATTCAGTGGTGCCCTAGCCGGTTTGGCTCAGTGGATAGAGCGTTGGCCTGCGGACTGAAGGGTCCTGGGATTGATTCCGGTCAAGGGCACATGCCTGGGTTGCAGGTTCTCTCTCATTATTGATGTTTCTATCTCTCCCTCTTCCTTCCTCTCTGCAATCAATAAAAATATATTAAAAAATTCAGCAGTGGGAATGTATGGGACAACAGGTACTCTTGTTGGTGAAACTAAAAATCTGTAGACCTTTTCTAGAGGGTAATCTGGCAATATGTTCTAAAAGCCCTAAATATACGATTACATTTTGAACAAGTCATTCTAGTTAAAAGCATTAACTCTAAGGAAATGATCAGGGAAGTTTTGAAAAAGTGTATATATAAGGTTGTTCAATACAGTGCTAAAGACAACAAAAATTTAATGTCCAACAAAAGACGACAATATTTGGATATGTGGATAAAAGGCAACCATTAAAAACTCAGGTTGCAGGAGACTACTAAAGGACATGGACACATGTTTGCGATATTGTATTAAGTGTAAAAAGCTGATTACAAAATAATATTGTGCAATATAATCCCAATAATAAAAAGACAGATACATATATAAAGATTTAGGCTAAACTATGCATTAAAATTCTACTGTGGCCCTAGCTGGTTTGGCTCAGTGGATAGAGTGTCAGCCTGCAGACTGAAGGGTCCCAGGTTCTATTCCAGGCAAGGGAGCAGTAGGGGGCGTGCGGGAGGCAGCCAATCAATGATTCTCTCTCACTGATGTTTCTATCTCTCTATCCCTCTCCCTTCCTCTCTGAAAAAAAAAAAGACTTAAAAAAAATTCTACTGTGGTTATCTCTAGTCAGTGAGAAAATTTTTATTTTCTTCTTGGTGCTTTTCTTAATTTTCAAAATTTTATCCAGCAAATATACTAGATGCTAATGAAAAGAAAAAAGCATTTGTGGATGAACAACATAAACTGATGAACAAAAACAGATCCAGAGACAGAAGCATCAATCAGATCATCAAACCTCAGAGGGAGGAAGGCAGGGGAGGGTAGGGGTAAGGGAAAGAGATCAACCAAAGGACTTGTATGCATACATATAAGCATAACCAGTGAACACAGGCACCAGGGGGGTGAGAGCATGAGCGAGGGGAGTGTGGGTGAGGTGGGTAATGGGGGGTAAAGGACACATGTGTAATACCTTAATCAATAAAGAAAATTTTTAAAAAAAGAAAAAAAGCAGTTGGGCTCTTGATTCGTCAGGTCCCTTACACAATCCTGTCCAGAAGACTGGGGGTGTTATGTGGCTATTTTCCATGTGACAATGCTTCCTCCATCAGTGAAAACATTGTCCCAGTAAACTATCAATAGCAGGGCCTGGTACTGCAAAAATTTGCCTTTTAATTCACAGAAGATAATTTTATAACTTACAACAAGAAGAGGGAAGGATATGTTCCTGGTCCTTATTTTTGCCTATTCAGAGAATTTTTGACAGTTTCCTTCTTTGTAATATTACTGTTAGATAACTGCCTATGAGCAACCCTGATGAAAAAAGAGAAATTATAAATTTATCATCAGGTTAAAAAAAAGAGGGATACAGTCAACTCTTAGAGATAAAAGTAGTAATTAGGTCATGTTTGTGGTGGTTGGCCATGAATAAATGTCTTTTGGGCCACTGCTTGGGTGGCATTTTATCACCAGCAGAGTGAGCTGAGAAACACAGGTAATACCTGATTGAGGCTTATTGTTACCTTGGATTGAAAATAAAAGGACTTCATTAAAAAATGTTTCTGAGCCCTGACCGGTTTGGCTCAGTGGATAGAGTGTCGGCCTGCGGATTGAGGGGTCCCAGGTTTGATTCCAGTCAAGGACATGTACCTTGGTTGCGGGCACATCCCCAGTGGGGAGTGTGCAGGAGGCAGCTGATGGATGTTTCTCTCTCCTTGATGTTTATAATCTCTACCCCTCTCCCTCTCCTTTTCTCTCTGTAAAAAAATCAATAAAATATATATATTTTTTATAATGTTTCTGAGTGAAGTCTATTGTTGGTGTTCTGAACCGTTTACTCACTGCCTTGTAAAAATAATTAATTTGGGCCTAGTAAGAAGAAAAGAGCTTCTCCTGATCTTTGGCAAAAAGTTTTCCTAAAATAATTTTTACGTGCCCGGCTGGTGTAGCTCAATGATTGAGCATTGATCTATGAAGCAGGAGGTCACAGTTCTGTTCCCAGTTAGGACACATGCCTGGGATGTGGGCTTGATCTCCAGTGTGGGGCGTGCAGGAGGCAGCTCATTGATTATTCTCTCTCATCACTGATGTTTTTCTCTCTCTCTCTCCTTCTCCCTTCTTCTCTGAAATCAATTCCAGTATATTTAATGAAATAATTTTTACAAAAGGGCAGCTCAAATCAAATACTCTAAAAAAAATCATAATAAAGCAGTAATATGCAAACTGACCATCACACCCTCACACAATATGGCCGCCCCCATGTGGTCAAAGATGGCCGCCACGGGAGGGCAGTTGGGGGAGACCAGGCTGGCAGGGGAAAGCAGTTGGGGGCGACTGGGCCTCCAGGGGAGGGAGAGCAGTTGGGGGGGGACCAGGCCTGCAGGGGAGGGCAGTTTGGGGCAACCAGGCCAGCAGGGGAGGGCAGTTGGGGGCGACCAGGCCAGCAGGGGAAGGCAGTTAGGTGTCGATCAGGCCAGCAGGGGAGTGGTTATGGGGTGATCAGACTGGCAGGCAGAAGTGGTTAGCGGTTGGGAGCCAGCACTCCTGGATTATGAAAGGGATGTCTGACTGCCGGTTTAGACCCGATCCCACAGGCAGTCGGACATCCCCCAAGGGGTCCCAGATTGGAGAGGGTGCTGGCTGGGTAGAGGGACTCTCCCCCCCCCCCCCCAGTGCACGAATTCCGTGGACTGGGCCTCTAGTATTTTATAGATACCCACAAGCAAAACTTGTTCACCATAACGAAGTTTGTGAAGAGAATAAAAGAAATCACTTTCATCTTAAAGATAAGGAAACTAAAACATAAGGCAGTTAAATGATTTGACTAACGCAGCCATGGGCAAACTACGGCCGACGGGCCGGATCCGGCCGGTTTGAAATGAATAAAACTAAAAAAAAAAGAGACCATACCCTTTTATGTAATGATGTTTACTTTGAATTTATATTAGTTCACACAAACACTCCATCCATGCTTTTGTTCTGGCCCTCCGGTCCAGTTTAAGAACCCATTGTGGCCCTCGAGTCAAAAAGTTTGCCCACCCCTGCACTAAGGCCATACAGCTGATTAGTGGCACAGAACTGGAACTTACTCTACTTGATATTTGTCCAGATAACTTATCCTGACAGAATGATTAGGATGTAGTACTTAAAAGTCAGATGGTTCCACAAGTGTAATGGATGACTTGGTGAATGGGAAACAGTGATACTAGATACTTTTCAGAATTAAGTATTCTCTTAATCATGTTGGGATCTCAAGCAAGTATTGAAACAAGTTCTTGATAAAAGCCAACATCTTTTACTTTTTCTTCAGTAAAAATATTCATTTTAATCTGAAAATTACTCTGCTGCCCATATGCAAACATTTAATAGTTTTGTCCTGTCTGGGTTTGAATTTTAAAAATGACACAAAGTAAACTCTGCCACAATAAATGATTGCAGGGCAAATTAAAACAGTACAACATATTTAATGAGTGCCCACATGTTCTAAATCAGGGTTCTCAAACTTTTTAAACAGGGGGCCAGTTCACTGTCCCTCAGACCGTTGGAGGGCCAGACTATAGTTTAAAGAAAAACTATGAACAAATTCCTATGCACACTGCACATATCTTTTTTTAAAAATATATTTTATTGATTTTTTACAGAGAGGAAGGGAGAGGGATAGAGAGCTAGAAACATTGATGAGAGAGAATCATCAATCAGCTGCCTCCTACACACCTCCCACTGGGGATGTGCCCGCAACCAAGGTACATGCCCTTGACTGGAATCGAACCTGGGACCCTTCAGTCCGCAGGCCGACACTCTATCCACTGAGCCAAACCAGTGAGGGCACATATCTTATTTTGAAGTAAAAAAACAAAACAGGAACAAATACAATATTTGTATTTGCATGTGGCCCGCAGGCCATAGTTTGAGGACCCCTGTTCTAAACACTTATCTACAAATTTTCATTTCCCTCTATCCATCATTTTAGCTACATGTAAATATAGTCTCTAATCTACTAAAACATGCTGAATTGAAACTAAAAATCTCTAATCCTATTTTTTTTAACACAAGGTCAAAATTTAAGCACGAACTTGTGATTCCACAGCCCACCTTCTTTTTCACCATATTTTAGTTATCCTATATCAGTAGTTCTCAACTTTCCTAATGCCGCGACCCTTTAATATAGTTCCTCATGTTGTGGTGACCCCCAATTTCATTGTTACAAATTGAACATAATTAAAGCATAGTGATTAATCACAAAAACAATATGTAATTATATATGTGTTTTCCGATGGTTTTAGGTGACCCCTGTGAAAGGGTCGTTCGACCCCCAAACGGGTCACAACCCACAGGTTGAGAACCGCTGTCCTATATACTAAAAAGGTAATATGCAAATTTACCCTAAAGGCAGAACGACCGGAACGACTGGTCGCTATGACGCACACTGACCACCAGGGGGCAGACGCTCAATGCAGGAGCTGACCCCTGGTGGTCAGTGCACTTCCACAGGGGGAGCGCCACTCAGCTAGAAGCCGGCTCATGGTGACTAGCGCAGTGGCACTGGTGGAAGCCTCTCCCACCTCTGCAGCAGTGCTAAGGATGTCCGTTAGGCCATTAGTCAGACATCCCCTGAGGGGTCCCAGACTGCCAGAGGGCTCAGGTCCCCCAAGTGCACAAATTTTCATGCGCCAGGCCTCTAGTTATCTGATAATAGCTAAAATATGAAATGCACTTTAAATTTATAATTTTTTTGTATATGGTCTCTAATTTAACCTATACAACATATCATAACTCCCATTTGAAATATAGGGAAATTGGTAGTTTGTTACTCATCAAAGATCACACAACCAGTAAATAACAGTCAAAAATCAAACCCAGTGATTATGACCAACATAGGTCTAAGGAAATTACCATAAGAATTATTGGCAGAAAGGGTAGTTCAGTGAGGTAACAGAAAATATTAGGCTCCTTGACCATTCAAGGGTTGAAAAATTAGCTGGAACCACCGAAAGGTAAATCACACAGCAATATATGCTGAGAGACCTGTGTATTGAGGTCAACAAATTTATTACAGGAATACTAAGTATAAAAGTTCAAACAATGTATTTATAGTGCAAGCCAGTGTGGCTCAGCTGTTGAGTGTCATCCTGTGCATCACAAGGTTGCCTGTTAAGATTCCTGTCAGGGCACATGCCCAGGTTGCAGGCTCAATCCCCAGTAGGGGGTGTGCAGGAAGCAGCAGATCAATGTTCTGCTCTCACATGGATGTTTCTCTCTAAAAATCAATAAAAAAATATTTTTTTAAAAGTTCAAACAACAGCTGAAACCGGTTTGGCTCAGTGGATAGAGCGTCAGCCTGCGGACTGAAGGGTCCCTGGTTCGATTCCGGTCAGGGGCACATGCCTGGGTTGCGGGCACATCCCCAGTGTGGGGTGTGCAGGAGGCAGCTGATCGATTGTTTCTCATCGATGTTTCTAACTCTCTATCTCTCTCCCTTCCTCTCTGTAAAAAATCAATAAAATATATTTTTAAAAATGAAGAAAAAAAAAGTTCAAACAACATATAAATATTTAGATATACCAGGGAATGCAAAGTGGCACCAGCTTTGCCCTGTTTAGGAAATCAGCCTTCACTCAGTTTACCCTCTGTCTGACCATCTGAGTTCAAGCTATTCCCAGTCTATTCAAGTGTGAAGAGGGGAAGGAGAGCATGTCATTCCAAAATATGCCTTTTTAAAAGTATTAATTATTTTAAACTGGTTATTTTAAGAAACAAAAGATGGCCTGGCCATGGTGGCTCAGTGGTTGATGTCGACCTATATGAATCAGGAGGTCATGGTTTGATTCCTGATCAGGGCACATGCTCGGGTTGTAGGCTCGATCCCCGATTAATCAGGAGACAGCCGATCAATGATTCTCTCTCATCAATGATGTTTCCATTTCTCTCTCCCTCTCTGAAACCTACATATTTAAAAAAAAAAAAAAAAGAAACAAAAGACTTAGAACCTTTGACACCCCCCCCCCTTATTGGCCTGAAGGAATTCAGATAGAAAATAGAAAAACCTGCTTAAAGAAAAGGAGCTATCACTTTAACATAATATAATCTAATTGTGACAGAGAGGAACTTGCAAAGTCTGGGGACTTCCCATTGTTTCTGGGTGGCATAACAAGAATTTATTATGTTTGTTCTTTCCCATTTACCTGTGCATTGCCTCCTTTCCCTTTGAAGTCTCAGGCCCCCGCCTCCCTCTCCTTAGTCCAGAATGGCATATAAGTCTCAACTGCCCAATTTGTCCTGTGGTCCCATATTCTTACAGAGCCTCCATATATACACAAGTAATAAATCGGGTTATTTTCTCTTGTTAATCTGTCTCATGTCAATTTGATTATTAAACCAGCCAGAACTCAGAAGGGTAAAGGAAAATTATTTTGCCTCCTCCATACAGGTACACCACACTTTTTACCATGACCCATATCCTTGAAAACACATTATAAAAGCAGATCACGCTAAGTGACTCACATGTATTCTTAACAAAGATTGGGTAACAATCACACCAACATTAAATTCCAGACGTAGTTGGTTTGGCTCAGTAGATCAGGGGTCCTCAAACTACGGCCCGCGGGCCACATGCAAATACAAATATTGTATTTGTTCCCGTTTTGTTTTTTTACTTCAAAATAAGATATGTGCAGTGTGCATAGGAATTTGTTCATAGTTTTCTTTTAAACTACAGTCCGGCCCTCCAACGGTCTGAGGGACAGTGAACTGGCCCCCTATTTAAAAAGTTTGAGGACCCCTGCAGTAGATAAAGCGTCGGCCTGTGGACTGAAGGGCCACAGGTTTGATCCCTGGCCCCAGTTGGGGCATGTGCAGGAGGCAACCAATGATGTGTCTCTCTCACATCAATGTTTCTCTCTGTCTCTTCCTCTCCCTTCCACTCTCTCTAAAAATCAATGCAAAGAATATCCTCAGGTGAGGATTAACAACAACCAAAAAAATCCAAAATGTATCAATTAGCAGTGTTACAACTATATCAGAACTAAAAATAATAAAAGTCCATGACAAGTCCTACAAAATGGACATAAATATGCTTTTATCACACAAAGGACAACCTACTAATAAGTTATACACACAGAAGATAAAACATGTGATTCTTTTTTTAAAATATGTTTTTATTGATTTTTGAGAGAGAGAGAAACATCAATCAGCTGCCAATTGCATGCCCCTAATGGGGATCAAGCCGCCAACCTGGGCATGTGCCCTGACCAGGAACCAAACTGGGGACCCTTCAGGGCATGGGACAATGCTGCCTCCTGCAGGCCCTCTGCCTGGGATCCAGCCTCCTGACTGGGAATCAACCGGCAACTTCTTGGTGCACAGGACACTCTACCAAATGAGCCACACCAGCCAGGACTGGACTCAAATTCTTATGGTAGATACAATAACTCATCAACAACAATAATAGAAAGGCCTTGCTTCTAGATCAGTGGTTCTCAACATGTGGGTCGCAACCCCTTTGGGGGTCAAACGACCCTTTCATAGGGGTTGCCTAAGACCATCAGAAAACACATATATAATTACATATTGTTTTTGTGATTAATCACTATGCTTTAATTATGTTCAATTTGTAACAATGAAAATACATTCTGCATAGCATATTTACACTATGATTCATAACAGTAGCAAAATTAGTTATGAAGTAGCAATGAAAATAACTTTATGGTTGGGGGTCACCACAACATGAGGAACTGTATTAAAGGGTCACGGCATTAGGAAGGTTGAGAACCACTGTTCTAGATTATCTGGAGGGCCTTGGAAGTTTACATTTTTTCCTTTTTCATTTAATACATTTCTTTGTAACAAGTAGGACCATTCAGTCAACAATTTTTTACCAGGTACCTACTTTTCTACATAGGCCACTGCCAATACAGCTCAAGGTGTGTTAGTTTGGTTATCTCAGCCTAAAAACGATTTTCCTAAAGTGCTATGTCAACATTTCTCACCTTAGCTTCTCAATTTACTCAAAACTATCAAACTGGTTAATTTTGATCAACGCAATACCATCAAGAAATATGTTTAAGAGAACTGGCCAGTGTGGCTCAGTTGGCTGGAGTGTTCTCCTGTGCACCAAAGGGTTGCTGGTTTGATTCCCAGTCAGGGCACATACCTAGGTTGCAGGTTTGATCCCCAGTGGGGGCACATGTGGGCAGCAACTGATTGATGTCCCTCTCTCTCCCTTCCGCTCACTCTAAAACCAGTAAAACACATCCTCGAGTGAGGATTAAAGAAAGAAAGAAAGAAAGAAAGAAAGAAAGAAAGAAAGAAAGAAAGAAAGAAAGAAAGAAAGAAAGAAAGAAAGAAAGAAAAAAATATGTTTAAGAGATCTTCATCTTTTGAAATACAGCATACAATGAAATAAAATACTGACTGGAATCAGAGGAATCTGGATTCAAATCCTACTTCTGCAACTTAATAGCTATTTGGATATTGGGTAAGTTATTGAACTCTTCTGAGCTTCTACAAATTTTCTCTCCTCTGTGCTAGGATAATCCCAGAATATCAAACTAAGAAGCCCATTTTCTCCCTCTTCAAGCTATTATATACACATCCTACAAAATTAAACTAAATAGGTCAGCCTTTAACATAATAATGATACATGTTGGAGGTGATACATGTACACTTCCAACAAATTTTTTAAAAATATATTTCTTTATTGATTTCTGAGAGGAAGGGAGAGGGAGAGATAGAAATATCAATGATGAGAGAGAATCACTGATTGGCAGCCTCCTGCATGCCCCCTACTGGGGGATCAAGCCTGAAATCCGGACATGAGCCCTTGACTGGAATTGAACCCAGGACCCTTCAGTCCACAGGCTGATGCTCTATCCATGAGCTAAACTGGCTAGGGCACTTCCAACAAATTTAAACTTGAAGTATTTAGGATGTGAAATTTTAAAATACATGAAAGTATAAACCATACATTATTAAGACCTGCATCACCACCTTGTGCTTAATTTCTTGTCCATTTATTTTATTTATTCCAAATAGATTTGGGATTGTTATATTGGATTTTTTTCCTTGATAAAAATCTGAGATAATCTGTTTTATAATAAACTATTATAATGGATTTTGAATCTTTGAATCAACTAGCTCAAACTATTACTCTACAAATGCAGGAAATGAGGCTTAGAATAATATGCTGAATAAAAACTATATTTTGAAAGACTTCATGACATAGGAAATATTCAATAAAGAATGCTGAGAGAAAAAGGATCAAAACAATCTAGATACAGTATGATCATAAATAGAAAAAAGTAAATATAAAAGAATATGGGTTATGCTTATTCTCTGTATATTATTCTTACATATTTCCTTTATAATATAAAATACTCTTTTTATGTTTTGAATTAAATGGAATAAACTAAAAGAAATATGGAGACACTGAGATTTAGTGACTTGCTCACAATTACACAGATAACTGGAAACAAAGCCAAGGCAAGAACCCAAGCATCCAAATCAGGGCTCTTTCCACTGTATCACATGGCCTCTATGATACAAAACTAACATTTGTTCAATTCCATATCAACTTCTTATTTTACCAGTTTTTGTCTCTTCAAATTTACTCACACAATGACCTTAAAAAGTGCTACAGGTTACATTTTATAATACTACTTAGAGGTCCAGTGCACGAATTTGTGCACGGGTGGGATCCGGCCAGTATGGCCCCGATCAGGGTGGATTGAGGCCGGGCCATAGATTACCAGATTAGATCAGAGATTAGTTTAAGAATCGACTGCTCATGATAATCTTCCAGCCTCAAAATAACAAAGGCATCTATGTTGCCACATTCACCTTTAGAACTCTACCACATAGTACAATGAATGGCACATAGTAGGTGCTCAATAAATATATATATATATATTACAGAAACCAAAGCTTTTTTTCTTGTTAGTACTAGCTACCATAAATACCATAAATACAAGGCCAAACAAAAGCAGTGAAATATATCATTTCATATTTGGGGATCTATAAGCATTTATAATATAAACAATGATTCACTGAAACAAAGTAATGTTTACATTCATTTCAGTAATTTTTTAGTATTTTTTACACTTGATCTTAGCCAAAAGGCCGAGAAGCGATATTTTTTAGTATTTTTTAGAAGGAGACATAGAAACATCAATGATGAGAGTCACTGATCGGCTGCCTCCTGCATGCCACCTACTGGGAATTGAGCCCACAACCCAGGCATGTGCTCTTGACCGGAATTGAACCCAGGACACTTCAGTCTGCACTCGATCCCCAGTAAGGGGCGTGCCGGAGGCAGCCGATGAATGACTCTCTCATCATTGATGTTTCTATCTCTCTCCCTCTCCCTTCTTCTTTGAAATAAAAATATTTTTTAAAAAATATTTAAGTTTTTATTGATTTTTAGAGAGAGAGGAACATCAGCAATCTCCTGCACACACCCTACTGGAGATGAAGCCTGCAACCTGGGCTCATGCCCTCACCAGAATCGAACTGGTGACCTCTTGGTTCCTGGACTGACACTAAACACTGAATCACACTGGCCAGGCAATTACAGTAATTCTTATCAACTGAAATGGGCCTGACTAACCTTTAGTCACCATTACTTTGCCTAGTTGGAGTCATCTAATATACTAAAAAGCAATAAGATTACAGGTATAGTACAAAGGGCACTGTACTAGGACCAAGCTCTGCTAATAATAAAATATATGACCTTGGAAAATTCACTTTTTCTTCTTTGAGTCTTGATTAACTTATTCATAAAAACAAAAGAGCTGAACTACTAATCACAAGGGACCTTTCCAGTCTTAATTTTTAAATGATTCTTATTCATAAAGATTCTACATTCATAATTTTTCATTGTGTCAAATTTGATATATTGAATATTAGTTTGGTACATTATTCAATAATCAAAAGCTTAGTACATTTTCATATAATTTTATTAACCAATGTTACCCAATAAAAAAGCAAAAAAAAAAAAAACCACCTTAGCATATTTTGTAAAAATATTTTAAGACTAGTAACATAATTTTTACCATCTTACATTAGGAACAGTAGAAGAAAACCAAAGAAGAAATGCGAGCATATTTTGCCAGTTGGGTGGACATAAACCACACTGGATTTTACAATACAAACCACAGATAAGAAATAAACAAAAAAAGACCCCCAAACCACTGATAAATATATATATATGTATATATATATGTATACACATCATTGATATATACTTTTTATACTGATATACATGTAAGTATATGAACTTTAAAACTTGTTTTAATTATAAAATCAATACTTGTTTATTGTAAGAAATTCAAACAGTACATTAGGCCACATGTGAAGTGCAAAGTAAAAAGTGTCCCACCTCTCTTCATCTTCCATAAGTAACTACTGTTAATATTTTTAAGTAGCCTTCAATTAGTTACCTAAGCATATTCAAGTATACATATGTGCATGCGTTTATGTATATAAATCTTTTTAACCTAAAATTTTGCCACTTCTTGAATGATGAAAGAAAAATGTCTCAAGCACAGGCTTCATAAGCATGTTAAAAACACTGAAAGTAGTACCAGAGTTGTATGGATCAAAGTGTTATCTGCTTCAGAAATGTGCGTTGAACTGAATACATTTAATTTTCTTGCTTGGAGCAGTTGCGCAGAAAGAGCTTTTAGCAAGACGCCAGGCAACCTGGGTTCTAAATTGAGTAGTCGAGTACCTTTAGGCAAGCCATGAAATCTTTCTGTGCCTTAGTTACAGCTTTTGTAAACGGCTGGACTAAGATCCCTTCCAACTCTAAAATTTTATAATTCTAAGATGGCCGTCTGTAGCGGTGTTCTGAACTGGCTGAAACAAATATTAAGTAAAAAGAGAAGAAATACTATAGCGACCTCCGGTCTTACCAAAGTAAATTTCTATGCGTCATTAACAATCAAGGTATAGTTGTGACAGAACTAGAGACATAATTATATTTGAAAGCAAAGTAGCAGATTTTTAAAATCGGATAGGTTTTTACAAAGCTTTGATTGACGTCTCTTTTTTTTGGAGGAGGGCTGTGGCTTAGTTTCAGTAATAACCAACCCCCTCCGCCCGAAAAGAAAAGAATTAAGTGTATTTTGGAGTTAAAATCGTGAAACTGAAAGACTGATTTTCGTTTTACTTACAGAATATGCTGGGGAGGTGACTAAGGCAGCAAAGATTGGAAAGAATTACTAGCTAATTTCCTCTCCCGGAAGCTCTTTGGCTCCCATTCTTTCTGTTTCACACGCCCTCACCGCACACATTCCATCCAGTTAAGTACGTGCCACAGGCATCGGATGGGGGGATGGGAGGGTCCCTTTGATCACTAAAAAAGTTCCTAGACTCGATTTACCTTTGAGGTCATGGGGTTCGGGTTGGCACCCACCCGCCCACGCCCTCCTTCGACAGATCCGGAAACCTGGGCCAAGAGCCCTGGCCTAGCCACCCTCGCCCAGCAAGGGCGGCCTTCCCGCCTTTCCCCGTAAGGCAAGGCCCGAGCGGGGGGAGGGGAGGGAGAAAAGAAAGGGGAGGAGAACGAGGAGAAAGCCCGCGCGGGCTGTACCTACCGTGCCAGGGGAGCCAGCCCGGATCACCCGCGGTGCCCGGCGCGGTCCCGAGGGGTGGGTCCTGGAGGAGGGGCGGCCCAAGCCCCAATCTGGAAATGCCAACTCTACTCGGCGGCCCGCCCGGCCTAAAAGGAAACGGAAGTCCCTTCGTCTCCCTCACTAGCACCCACCAGAGCGCCCAACCCCTGGAGGATTACCGAGGGCCTCAAAGGACGTCTAAGAGGCACCGGGCGAAGTCCATCTGTCTCACCGCCCCGGCCCCGCCACTGGGCCCCCGCAGTCTCCTTCCCGCCACCCCCGCCTGGAAGGCAGCTTCCCGCCCTAAAAAAGCCCCGCCTTCCCCCTTCGCCATTTTCGAACTTACCCCTAGGGTCCGGGCGTCCCTCGCGGAGCGCGGAGCCCACCCGGGGCGCCGCGGAGGTCCCACCACTTCCCCGGGCGGGAAGGGGGCTGCTGGGACAAACGAAGCCCTTCCCCCCACCCCCCAAGTTGGAAACCAGACCCCGAGGGAGCAGGCGCGCATGCGCACCGCACAGTCCCCGCCCCCAGCTCAAGCATTTAGTTTCGAGGTGTTTTTTTCCCACGGTTTTTGCCTGCAGGGTTCTGGGGTTGAGGAATAGGGAAACAGAGATTAAAGGATAAAAAGAGAAGAGAGGGAACACGTTGAATTCTAACGATAGACCAGGCGCTGTGGTAGCCATATAATGTGTACTTTGTTGTAATTTTGACAACTCTATGAGATAGGCACTCTCTTATTAAACGCAGTTTACATAGGAAATTGAGCCCAGAGAGAATAACTCCCCCAGTAGGACTCAGCTAATAAACGAGGGAACTGAGATTACAATATGACCTGTGTTCAAAGGGGAAGAATGAAAAGAAAAAGAAAGGAAGACACTTAGGACAGAAAGAGGATTGGAAGATGAAGTGGAAAATGAATAGAGAGCACGGAACACAGGGAAACAAGAAATCTGTGTACATAAAATATTGATTCTATCTTAGATTTATTTCAAATATGCTGTAGGATTGTCAGACCAAAGATGAATTTTGTTTCAGAAACTTGGGCTTCCTACAGGCTAGTGCAGTAAGATGAGAGGTTTTCAGTGACAAGGTTTCATTTCAAGGGGAAGATCATAAGTATCACCTGCATCCTCAAATGATACTGCTTTTCATGGAAAGGGAACTTGAAGGGAATAAAGACTTATTTTTGGTTCTTAGGCATTTGCTAAGATAGTATCACCTCTGATCCTCTCCCACTGTCACAGCTCTGGGAATCTCACTTTGACTTATATAATAATAGTAATTGCGAGCAAATATTTATCTCATTTATTCTCACAGCAACTTTATAAAATATGTAACTATCATTCTCATATTACCGATGAAGATACTGAGGTTTAGAGAGGTTAGGTAGCTGCAAAAAGTCACCCTGCTAGTATGTGTAGGAGTGAAACAGTAATTCAAACCTAGTTCTGTCTGATTACAGGCCTGTCTGATCAATACTCTGTCTCCTAACTGGTCTCTCTATCCCTAGATTGGTACCTCACAATCCAGTCTCTACAAGGCCATCTAGTTAAAACATTTAGTATGGCCTCCAGGATAATGGTAAAACTACTTGGCTTCATGTTCACTCTCTCCTTGAAATCTCTTTGGCAGTTGAATTTTTGTTTTGGTTTTGTTAGCATCTTTTAAGAATTGGTTAAATATATATAACATAAAATTTGCCATTTTAACCATTTTTAAGTGTAGCGTTCTGTGGCATTATACACATTCCCATCCATCTCCAGAACTTTTACATCTTACGTGGCATGTGAATTTGTACCTTTGTTATGGAGCACAGTGCTTTCTGCCTTACAGGGTTGCTACTGTGTACATGCCTTATCTGACCCATGTTGTAAGTTAATTTGTGGCAAGATCTATATCTACTCAATTTGGTAATTCCTCCAAAACCCTTGGAATCATCTTTTTAAAAAATGAATCCTCACCCAAGGATATTTTTTCCATTGATTTTTAGAGAGAGTGGAAGGGAGGGAGAGAGACAGAGAGAAACATCAATGTGAGAGAGACACATCGATTGGTTGCCTCCTGCACACACCCCAACTGAGGCTGGGGATCAAGCCTGCAACGGAGGTACATGCCTTTGACCAGAATCAAACCCATGACCCTTCAGTCTGCGGGCCGACGCTCTAACCACTGAGCTGGAATCGTCTTTAATTGCACTCTCTTCTATCCCATATCCAATCCATGAGCAAATACTGTCATCTCAATTTTCAAAATATAGACAGAATATCACCAATTCTCTTAACACCACTATGCCCCTAGTTTACTCTCCCTTGTACTATAAAAGCTTCCTTACCAGTTTCCCAGCTTATATCCTTGCTCCTCTCCAGTCTATTCATACAGAAGCCAGAGTTATCCCAAGTCAGATAATTGTCAATTATCTGCTCAAATCCCTTCAACGGCTCCCCATTTCACTCAAAGTAACCACCTAAAAGGTTGTTATAGCCAGCCACCAAAATGATCTTCAGTAATCTTTATCCTTGCTTTTCATACCCTTGGGTAGTTCTCTTCTACAGTAAACCAGAGCTGACCTGTGTAACTAATAGAATGCCGTGGAAGTGATGACATGTGACTTAAAATGCTAGGTCATAAAAGGCATTGTGGTTTTGCCTTGCTCTCTTTTGGACTGGTTGCTCTGGGGAAAGTCAGATGTCACGTCATGAGCATACTCAAACAGCATGTGAAGAGGACCACACAGGGAAATACTGGGTCCTCTCCTTCTCCACCTCTCCTCCTCTCCCAACCACAACAAACATCAACTTGCCAACCATGTGAGTGAGCCACCTTGGAAGAAAATTCTTCAGACCCAGACTTCAGATAACTATAACCTCTGGAGATTCAGAGCCAGAACCACCCAGCCAAGCCACTTTTAAATCCTGTGTATTTTTGTTTTAAATTTTAGAGCAATTTGTCACCTAGAAGTAGATAACTGATACAAAGATCCTACATAATAGGCATCCTTCTTACCTTTATTTATTTATTTGGTAATCCTCACCTGAGGATATTTTTTTCATTGACTTTTACAGAGAGTGGAGGGAGGGGAAGAGAGAGAGAGAGAGAGAGAGAGAGAGAGAGAGAGAGAGATCAATTGGTTGCCTCCCACATGCACCCTGACTGGGACTGGGGATTGAACTTGCAGCCTAGGTACATGCCCTTGATCAGGAATTGAACCTTCGACCCTTTAGTGCATGGGCCGATGCTCCAACCACTGAGCCAGAGCTCTTCTTACCTTTATACCCTCATTTTCTACTACTCCTTCCCCTCTTTCCTTTAGCTTCCCTGCTTCAGGACCTTTTTACCTGCTGTTTACTTTGACTGGAATACTTCCTCCAGACAGTGATGGCGAACCTTTTGAGCTCAGCGTGTCAGCGTTTTGAAAAACCCTAACTTAACTCTGGTGCTGTGTCACATATAGAATTTCTTTGATATTTGCAACCATAGTAAAACAAAGATTTATATTTTTGATATTTACTTTATATATTTAAATGCCATTTAACAAAGAAAAATCAACCAAAAAAATGAGTTCACGTGTCACCTCTGACACGTGTGTCATAGGTTTGCCATCACTGCCTCCAGATATCTCCTTCACCTTCTTCAAATCTTTGCTAAATTGTCACCTTCTCAACAAGGCCTGCCAATGATCACCATATTTAAAATTACAACTTCTCCTCCTGTCACTCCCAGTCATTCTTCTCTTGGCATCTATTATTTTCTAAAACACTGTATGGTTTTCTTGTTTGTTATGTTTATTTATTGTTGTATTTCCTCCCTCTCACATCTGCCAGAATATAAGCTGCAAGAGGGCAGCGATCTTTGTTTTGTTCAATGATCTAGTTCACTGGTCGGCAAACCGCGGCTCGTGAGCCACATGCAGCTCTTTGGCCCCTTGAGTGTGGCTCTTCCACAAAATACCACGTGCAGGCGTGCATGTACAGTGCGATTGAAACTTCGTGGCCCATGCGCAGAAGTCGGTTTTCGGCCTGGGCGAGTCTATTTTGAAGAAGTGGTGTTAGAAGAAGTGGGGGGTGTCGGTTGGTTGGGCGACGGGGAGACACAGCGTTGGGGAGGCGCGCAATTCATGCATGAGTTGAGTGAGCCAGTCAGCAGTCTCATTGTGCAGTGGTTAGTGTTAGTCGCGTCCGCAAATCGCACGCGGGTGACAAAAGTAAAGTGTATTAAGTTAATTTTAGGGAACGTTGTGGAGTGAAAGAAGATGTAGTGTCGAGGATTGAGAAAGGTATGTTGAGATTGAGAAAGGTATGTTGAGATTGAGAAAGGTATGTTGAGAAAGGTATGTCGAGTCAGGGGCACATGCCCGGGTTACAGGCTCAATCCCCCAGTAGGGGGCTTGCAGAAGATGGTCGATTGATGATTCTTTCTCACCAGTGATGTTTCTCTCTCTCTCTCTCTCTCTCTCTCTCTCTCTCCCTCCTCTCTGAAATCAATAACAATATATTTTTTTTAAAAGACTCAGCCCTAACCAGTTTGGCTCAGTGGATAGAGCGTCAGACTGTAAACTGAAGGGTCCCAGGTTCAATTCCAGTCAATGGCATGTACCTTGGATTGAGAAAGGACATATAGAGAGGATGAACAAAAGGAGATAGACGAAACAAGTATACAAGACGAGTGTGGATGGGAGAGTTGGAAGGGGTCGACCTCAGCGAACATACCTCAATCAGACTGAGGACGTTTTTAGCAAAGGCCAGCTTAGGAGTACCCTAATGAAGTTAATAACAATGTACCTAACTATATAGTTTAAGTTAAAAAAATTTGGCTCTCAAAAGAAATTTCAATCGTTGTACTGTTGATATTTGGCTCTGTTGACTAATGAGTTTGCCGAGCACTGATCTAGTCTAACTGCTTAGAATAGTATCTGGCACAGTAGGCCCTCAAAAGGTATTTATTGAATGAGTGAATAAAAATTACATAAGCATGCCAGACCCTCAGTGAATACTTGTTGGGTATATTGTCAGTTGGAAGATGTGTACAGCAAAGGCTTGTATGCCTAAGATGTGGTGTCTAGGTTTTATGGGCCCAGTATTTTTCACCTGAGGATATTTTCCCATTGATTTTTAGAGAGTGTGGAAGAGAGAGGGAAAGACAGAGAGAAATATTGATGTGAGAGCAACACATTGATTGGTTGCGTCCTGCATGAACCCAACCAAGGCCCAGGCCAGTGAGAAGCCTGCAAGTGAGGTACATGCACTTGACAGGAATCGAACCCAGGACCCTTTGGTCCACGCTCTATCCACTGAGTCAAACCTGCTTGGGCTGTGGTGTCTAGGTTTTATATGTAGGAATACATAGAGGTATAAACTTAGGAGAACACAATCTTTGGAGAGGTTACTCTGACCTTTACGAGGATTTATTATTTGGGGGGGGGGGTGTAATTATTTTTGGTTGAGAAGTAACATCTAGAGAGGGAAAGAACAGAGATATATTAGCTTGAACCGTATGAAAATACCAATGTTCCATCATTGCCAAATGTCCAAAGCAGCAATTAATAATAATAAAAAAATTGTTAATCCTCAACCGAGGATATTTTTCCATTGATTTTTAGAGAGAGTAGAACAGAGAGTGGAAGGGAGGGGGAGAGTAGAAGAGAGGGAGAGGGAGAGAGAGAGAGAGAGAGAGAGAGAGAGAGAGAGAGAGAGAGAGAGAGAAATAGTTATGTGAGAGAAACACATTAATTAGTTGCTTCTTACACATGCCCCAGGGTGCAGGATCCAGCCTGCAACCAAGGTACAGCAGGTACCAGAAATGAACCCAGAATACCAGGCTGACACTCTATCCACTGAGCCAAATTGGCTAAGGCCCCAGCAGCAATTTAATGTGGGTCAACCTAATAGGAAAAAGGAAAATTGATGACATAAAGACTCAGAGAGCCCTGGCTGGTTTGGCTCAGTGGATAGAGCTTCAGCCTGTGGACTGAAGGGTCCCAGGTTCAATTCGAGTCAGGGGCACATGCCCGGGTTACAGGCTCAATCCCCCAGTGGGGGGCTTGCAGAAGATGGCCGATTGATGATTCTTTCTCACCAGTGATGTTTCTCTTTCTCTCTCTCTCTCTCTCTCTCTCTCTCTCTCTCTCTCTCTCTCTCTCTCTCTCCCTCCTCTCTGAAATCAATAACAATATATTTTTTTAAAAAGACTCAGCCCTAACCAGTTTGGCTCAGTGGATAGAGCGTCAGACTGTAAACTGAAGGGTCCCAGGTTCAATTCCAGTCAATGGCATGTACCTTGGTTGCAGGCACATCCCCATTGGGGTTGTGCAGGAGGAAGCTGATCAATGTTTCTCATTGATGTTTCTAGCTCTCTATCCCTCTCCCTTCCCTTCCTCTCTATAAAAAAATCAATAAAATATATTTTAAAAAAAAGACCCAGAGGAAATGAGAAAGAAATTAAAACAAGCCTGAGTAGTGGCATTAGCCTTGAACAGAAAAAAGGCTCAGAGGCCAAAGGGCACACAACGTAGATAAGTAGAAATTTTGAGGGTGGTCACCGCACCTCAATGGCAACTGGATTCTTTGGAAAGTAAACTGTGTTGTTATCTGCTAAGGAGACAGCAAAGTTTTAGCATTGTAGCATTTTTTACAAAAGCAGTGTTAAGTAAAAGCACAAATAAATAAAATAAAGAGCAGAGTTGCTTTGAGTGAAGGAAGGTGAGGTGACTTCCAGACCTTGCCCTTGGAGCCATTAGTTTTATGTACCTTCTGGCAGGAAGGGGGGCACACCTACATAGAATTACTCTTGACTTATCAGAGCACAACCTTTGTGATCATTAATGTTGAATAGTGTGTATTGGCAGCATGTGGCCCTCCCTCTCCTGACTTTTACTTGGGTGTCTTGATTGCTAACTCTCACACCTCCTTGCTGCCAGAAAGACTGAAACTATAATTTTCTCTCTTTAAGCAGTCAAAAAGTTGCCTGACTCTATTTTGTGCTAGCAAAACTAGCACCTCCAGCCAGCCCTCCCTTTCCCGTCTCTGCCTTTATCTTCCAGGGACCCAGCATACAGAAGAGACTTTTTGTTTGTTTGTTTGGGGTTGAGATAGAAGAGCTTACTCTTGTCTCAAGCTAATGGAAAATTTCACCTGGGCTTTCTATATCTAATCCATTCCTATGGTTATACACAATCTATTCAGTCTCCAAAAATCCAGCACTCCAACAACAATGTCAAGTCAGGATGTTGTCATGGTGTATCTGGAGTAGAGTGGAGGTGAAAGCTACTGGAGTTGAGGTCCAGGAGAGAGGCTAGCATGTTAGAGAGGTCATTCCAAAGGATGGTAGTGGGATTTGTGTTTAGAGAGGAAAACTGAACCAAAAGCCATAGATGTCAATGGATGTGAGGAAGTGTCCTAAATATAGGTTGATAATAGTTAGCATTTACTGTTTACCCTATGCCAGACACTGTCTTAAGTGCTTGGCACACTTTGTCTCTCACAATCCTCTCAGTAACCCTATGAGCTAAGTGTTCATTTTGTTCTTGTCTTGACTCAGAATCTAGAATGGTGCCTAGCATATGGTAGGTATTCAAGACAGATCTAACCCTGCAATGGCTTCTTATTTTATGGAGGCAAGCACAGAGTGCTATGGGAGCCCAGAAGAGGGCTCCAGACTGGGAGAGGGTGGATTAGAATGAGTTCCACCAGGACTTCAGTCTTTTTTCTTAACTTTTTATTCACAGATAATTAATTTTTCTGTCTTTTTTTTTTTAATCCTTACCCAAAGATGGTTTTCCATTGATTTTTAGATAGAGTGGAAGAGAGAGGGAAAGACAAAGAGAAACATCAATGTGAGAGAAATTCATCACTTGGTTGCCTCCTACACAAATCCTGACCAGGGCCCGGGAGGAGCCTGCAACTGAGGTAAGTGCCCTTAACCGGACTCCAACCTGGGACCCTTCAGTCCGCAGGCCAACACTCTATCCACTGAGTCAAACTGGCTAGGGCAGGACTTCAGTCTTAAAGTCTTAAAGGACAACCAAGCAAGTGGTTGCAGTAGGAGCAAGGCATTCTAACCAGACATGTCATCATGTGCTAACTCATGGAAGTGAAACAAAACAGCATGCATTTGAGGAATGGAAGTTAATGCCTTATGGCTGAGTGTAGCTGCTAACATTTATCAAATCTATATACTAGTATATAAAAGGCTGATATGCTAAGTATCTGACTGGTCGGTATGAAGTGCACTGACCACCAGGGGGCAGATGCTCAATGCAGGAGCTGCCATGACGCACACTGGCCATTTACAGAGAAACAGCACTGCGGACCTGGCACGCACAAAGCAACACTCAGCTTCCCCCAAGTGGGATACAGGCCCTGCCACCTCCCTGGAGCGACACCCCACCAAATTGCAGCCAACACTGCCAAGACCCCATGGTGCAAAATGCGGCCTACAGCTCAGTCCAGCCCGGAAACGGTTGCTGTGGGCACTGGGTAATGATGTCACATAGCAATGCCTGGCTTCCTCTTCCTAGCAACTAGCCTCCTTGGAGTTTCTTCAGCCCGGGAACATAACTTGCTTTATAGCCAGGTGCAATCATTTTACACTTTAATCAAATATCTGTGAAGGATTTTCCTGTGCCTCATCTCATTTGATCCTCACAGAAGTCCTAAAATAGGTAGATAGGAGACTCTGTGGAATCCTTTCTCTTCATTAGCCAGAAAACAGATATTTAGAAAGCTTAGAAACTTGACCTGACTGAAAAGAAGTAAGAAATGGTGGACATGCCGAAACTGGTTTGGCTCAGTGGATAGAGCGTCGGCCTGTGGACTGAAAGGTCCCAGGTTTGATTCCGATCAAGGGCATGTACCTGGGTTGCGGGCATATCCCCGGTGGGAGATGTGCAGGAGGCAGCTGATCGATGTTTCTCTCTCATTGATGTTTCTAACTCTCTATCTCTCTCCCTTCCTCTCTGTAAAAAATCAATAAAAAAAAAAAAAAAGAAATGGTGGACCTTGAAAATGACTTCAGGTTTTCTCGCTGTGCAGAATATAGTCAAACACTGCTGCAGTTAAATATTTTACCCTTTGTTCTCCCTATGTGATCTACAATAATAATCTGCTTCATGTTGATATTTACTGCTGTGTTGCTGACAATTACCTGAAAGAGAAATTGGGGTGCTTCACTGGGCTTGAAAAAGTTTAGCTAAATCAGAAAGCAGGTCTAATTAAGCAAGTTTATTCTCTCTATATAAAAGGCTTAGTTGACTCGTGCATGCACGACACATATAAAGCTCTTACTGGCGCCAATCGCACGCATGTGTTTTGATCTGTCATTGTCGATTATGAATTTGGTTGACACTCTATTATAGAGAAAGGGCGAATAGCGATATTAAAATATTTCTTCTAATTAATTTCCTTTCAATGTGCATGAATTCATGCACCTCGCCACAACTGTTTTAATGTTCATACTGTGTTAAATGCATTTCATAGATGATCACATCTAATCCTTTGCAACCCCAGGGATAAGAAAACTGGGGACAGGAGGATCTAAGATAGTGGTAGAGTAGGTGGAAGTTCAAAACAATGGTTATAAGGATGCTCAAGGAATTTAGTGAGAACTTCAACAGAGGTCCTGAAACTTTTTAAACAGGGGGCCAGTTCACTGTCCCGCAGAACGTTGGAGGGCCGGACTATAGTTTTAAAAAAACTATGAACAAATTCCTATGCACACTGCACATATCTTATTTTGAAGTAAAAAAACAAAACAGGAACAAATACAATATTTGTATTTGCATGTGGCCCACGGGCCATAGTTTGAGGACCCCTGGCATAAACCATAAAGAAAACACAGTCAGAAATGAAGAATGCAGGGCATCCAAGATAGTGGCAAAGTAGGTGGAGGGTACACTCACCATCTCCCAGGACAGAACTGGAATTACAGCTAACGTATTCAACAATCAACCTGAATAACCAACTGAAGACCAGCTGAATGATGTCTTATAACCAAAGATTTACAAAAGAAGCCAAATGGAGACGGGTAGGAAGGGCAGAGACACAAAAAGGGCTGACTCCACAGCCACAGACAGTGGTTGAGATTCTGGTGGGGTTTCTCAGCTGCAAAGGTTCCCCCTGAGTAGCATGAGGTGTCAACTTCATGCTGGGCTTTCCAGCTCAGAGCATCAGATCCAGCAAGGATTCTGTCCACCAGGGACAGACAGGAGTCTGCAAGAGAAACACGCGCCCTCTTCAAAGGCCAATGCACAAAATTTCATTCACAGCCATTCATCCTGGGCTCTGGCAGGGGAGGGAGGAGCAGACTAAAGACCTGTAAGGAGAGACTGGGGTTTGTGACTCTGGGAAAGGAGCTGAAGGGACAATCGCCAGGATCTCTGTGCTGAGTACCTCTCCTATACCGCAGATGCCATCTTTCTTGGGTGGAGTACTCCCCTCCTTATGGCATCATCCTGGAGGAATGCAATCTTCCCACCCTCTGGAATACCTGTCACCTTACACTGTGGAGATCACACCCTGCTGAGGAATCAGCTGCCTGGGCCCACGTGGCAGGCTCAGTGGGGTGTCAGTGACTGAGTTGTGTGACTTAGGGTCAGAGTTCATTGCCCCCACTTTCCTGTGAACCTGACCAGCACCGCACCCAGATAGGTGACCCACTAGGCCAGGGGTCCTCAAACTACGGCCACATGCAAATACAAATATTGTATTTGTTCCCGTTTTGTGTTTTTTTTTTTTACTTCAAAATAAGATATGTGCAGTGTGCATAGGAATTTGTTCATAGTTTTTTTTTAAAATATAGTCCGGCCCTCCAACGTTCTGAGGGACAGTGAACTGGCCCCCTGTTTAAAAAGTTTCAGGACCCCTGCACTAGCCCCACCAACTGGGCTTCTAGTGGCCACACCCTCCTGATTTAAGTTTATTTAATTTATGGAAAATGTCCACCATATAATCCAATTGGCAGAGTCAGTCCTACTCTGTTTTAAAAAGTCTGTACTTGTTTCTCAATTCAAATAAAATGTGTGCCCAACTGGTGGGGCTCAGTGGTTGAGCGTCAACCTATGAACCAGGAGATCATGGTTTGATTCTGATCAGGGCACATGCCTGGGTTGCAGACTCAATCCCCAGTGTAGGGCATGCAGGAGGCAGCTGATCAATGATCCTCTCTCATCACTGATGTTTCTATCTCTCTCCCTTCCTCTCTGAAATCAATAAAAACATATATTTTTTAAAAATACCTTAAAGATGTGTTAATGCATTCCTTGTAACAACTATCTCATTTCTGAATTCTAATTCTCAGATAGCTGAGTCAGAGAATCTTGCTATGAATTTCTTGCCTAGATGAAATCAGGCACTAGCCCTTCAATATTTCTTGCCAAAGTCTCATTGCTTTATTGTCATGGACCTGTCTCTCAGGAGCAGAGAAAGACACAAGAGTTCTTTTTTAAAATATTTTTTATTGATTTTTTACAGAGAGGAAGGGAGAAGGATAGAGAGTTAGAAACATCGATGAGAGAGAAACATCGATCAGCTGCCTCCTGCACACCCCCGACTGGGGATGTGCCCACAACCAAGGTACATGCCCTTGACTGGAATCGAACCTGGGACCCTTGAGTCCGCAGGCTGATGCTCTATCCACTGAGCCAAACCGGTTAGGGCAAGACACAAGAGTTTGATTAGTGGAGGCTTCCTCAGCATCAGTAGCTTTTGTTTCTCCCCCACCACAACATGTTATTATAGAAAAATTTAAACAAATAGAGAAGTTAACAGTTATACACAAATTGCACCTAGATTCTGCAATTAGTATTTTGCAATGTTTACTTTATTACCAGTCTTTCCATCTATCCATTTCCCTATACATCCATTAACCCATCTTATATTTGTATGCACTTCAAAAGAAACTTCAGACATTAGTACACTTTTCTCCTAAATATTTCAACATGCATATTATTTACTCTTATTTTCTTGAGGTAGTCAATCTTCATTCCCAGCCAAAATTCAGGTTCCCTGTTCTATAATTTCATACAAATACCATATGTACACTTTAAACACTGATATTTTGATTTGCCCCTTTCCTTGGGTCACCAGAGGTTTTATACTTGGGGCAAAAAACAACACTAAGATTCAATTGGGGGAAAGTTATGCAGGCATTTATGCAAGGAAAGATGGAAAAAAGAGACCCAGAATAAGGCTACCACACCTTCAGCTTTAGTGAAGAATAGATATGGAATTGAACATCTAGAAGTTGATTCCTTCAAAGTTATAGTCTTAAACACCTTCAAAAGTCTTCACATACCCCTAGGAAATATGTGTACCTTAGACTGAAGATCACTGTCTTAGACCAGGCATAACGTACAAACTGTAAAAGAAAAATTAGTAAATTTGACTATATTAAAATTTAAAACTTATGCATAAGAATAGATACCATAAATAAGATATTTACAACATGTAAAAGATAAATGATTAGCATATGAATAAAGAGCTTCTTCTTCAAAAAAGTATTAAAGACAAACAGCTCAACAGAAAAATGAACAAAAGATACAAGTAGACAACATATTAAATGAAATGTGGTTAACATGAAAATATGTTCAATTTCACAAGTAATCAAAGACATGTAGATTAAAACAATAAGAACTGAAGAGAGAAAAGCATATATTCACAAAAATACTTGATGAAACTGTTTATGGCAGCCTTATTCATAATAGCCAAAAGTTGAAAAGAGACTAATTATCTGTCACCACAAAAACTAATAACAAAAATTTTAAAAATTCATACAATGAAATTCTACTCAGCAATAAAAAGAAACAGAATAGGGATAAATGCAACAACCTGGATGAATCTTAAAACATTATGATGAGTGGCCCAGCCGATGTTGCTTAGTGGTTGAGCATTGACCTATGAACCAGGAGGTCACCGGTGCAATTCCCACTCAGGGCATATGCCTGTGTTGTGGGCTTAATTCCAGTAGGAGGTGTACAGGAAGCAGCTGATCTTTGATTATCTCTCATCATTGACATTTCTATCTCTCCCCATCTCCCTTTATCTCTCTGAAATAAATTAAAAATATAATTAAAAAAACATTATGATGAGTGGAAGAAATTTTCCACAAAAGAGGACACATTGTATCTTGAACAGACAAAACTGATCTCTCATGGAAAAATAAATACAGAATAGTGGTTTCCAGGTGGATAGGGACCAAGGATTGACTTGAAGGTGAATTAGGGGAAATAAAGGGGGACTTAGGAAACTGCCTATTGGTGATGGTAATGTTTTATTTTTATGGAGGTTTTGGTATTATGTATTTGCTAGAACTCAATGAATATATACTTATGGTTTGGACATTCCATGGTGTATAAATTTTACCTTAAAATTCTGTAAGCATGCCCTAGACAGTTTGGCTCAGCGGATAGAGCATTGGTCTGTGGACTGAAGGGTCCCAGGTTTGATTCCAGTCAAAGGCACATACCTGGGTTGTGGGCTCGATCCCCAGTTGGAGGTGTGCAGAAGGCAACCGATCAATGATTCTCTCTCATCATTGATGTTTCTAACTCTCTCTCCTTCTCCCTTCCTCTCTGAAATCAATAAAATATATATTTAAAATGTCTGTAAGCAAATATTCAACTCTAGTTAATGATATGCATGCTGAAGTGTTTAGGGGTGAAGTACATAGTACTGATGTTTTCAATTTTCTTTGTAATATATTACAAAATATGATTGATTTTGATTTATGGACACGTGATAAAGCAAATAGGACAAAATGCTCATGTAGCTACCACCTGAATTCACTGCATAATTTAAAATATTTTACTATATGTTTATATATTTTTCATAATAAAATGAAAAAGCAATAATAAGATACTATCTTACACCCACCAGATTGGCATAAATAACTGAGTGATGTGTGAAGATGAGGTGAAATATAGTGGAAGCATAAGTTGGTACAACCACTTTGGAGAGTAGCTTAACACTACCTAGTAAAGCTGAAGATGCTCATATTTTATGACTCAGAAATTCTTCTTCTAAGTATATAACCTAGAATTTCCTATGCCCAAAAAGGTATGTCCAAGAATGTTCATTGCAGCATGATTCTCTCCAATAATCTTTTATATTGAAACTAGAAGCCTGGTGCATGAAATTCATGCAAGGGGCGGGGGGGTAGGGGGGGAGTCCCTCAGCCCGGCCTGCACCCTCTCACAATCTAGGACCTCTCTGGGATGTCCAACTGCCGGTTTAAGCCCAATCCCTGCAGTTGGACATCCCTTTCGCAATCTGAGACTGCTCACCTGCCTGCCTGCCTGCTCACTCCTAACCACTCACCTGCCTGACTACACAGTGCATGTTATAGTGACCAGTCGTTCTGGTTGTTCCGCCATAACAGTCGCTTGGGCTTTTATATATATAGATTCTTAAAACGTTAAGTTGTAATAATAATGCAATGAATACCCATATACCTTTTATCAATTGTTAGCATGTTCCCACATTTGCTTTATCTATGTGTAAATATACAGCATTTTTTTCTGAATCATTTGAGAGTAAATTGTACTTAATCCCTAAATACTTCAGCATGTTTTTCCCTAAAGCAAAGGCATTCTTTTGTATAGCCACAATACAATGACAACACTCAAGACATTTTAACATTTGTTATAATTTTATTATCTAATTTACAATCCATATTCAAATTTCTCCAATTATTGATGGATGGAAGACTATGACTAAAGACTCTAACTGTATTATAAATGTATGACATAATCTTACTAAAGAGGGTGGGGGGAAAGGTGCTAACCTAAGTACTTTTGGAAATTAGTGAAGGCTAAAGGCAAAATAAACTGTACATAAACACTGAACTCTGGATGGCAAAATTGTTTCCTATGGGGGTAAAGGTTAACAATTTTGAAACTGCTGGACATGTATACTGGGATTGAACAATAAATAAGTAGATAATGGATGGTTGAAGACATGATCCTCACTGTTGGACTAAGGTTACAGATAAGCAAGAGGAAGAAGCTAAAATGATCCATATGATGATAGATTAAAGTTGAAGACATCAGTATGAACTCATCTTTAGCTTAATGTAGATACTGATGGTTACATCCTATATAATAAAAGGGTAATATGCAAATAGACCGAACAGCAGAACTGAACAATCAATCAAAGCATAATATGCTAATGATATGCTAAGGTTGCTCAACTGCTGGCTATGATGTGCACTGACCACCAGGGGGCAGACTGTCAACTGGTTGACCAGTCTCTATGATGTCCAATGACCACCAGGGTAGGTTAGCTTGCTGCTGGGGGTCTGGCTAATCAGGACTGAGTGAGATGGGCTGGACTTACCCTGGAGCCCTCCCACAGTCTCTCCCCAGCCTGATTGTGCACCAGTGGGGTCCTTCAGCCTGGTCTGAACCCTCTCACAATCCGGGACCCCTCAGGGGATGTCAGAGAACCGGTTTCAGCCTGATCTTGCAGGCCACTCCCCTTGGGAGGGTGCCAGACACAGGGCTCATGGCAGTGCGAGCCTCTCCCAATCACGAACACGTGGCAGTCACAGTGGGGCCAGGATGAGTGGGAGTAGCAGGTAGGAGCTGTAGGAGGTGTTGGACTGCGGGTTTCGGCCAATCTCTGCAGGCCACCCAGAGGGACCCCACCCGTGCACGAATTCGTGCACTGGGCCTCTAGTAAAGAAATACTTATTATCATGTGCATAGTCATGGTTAGTATACATGAGGTTTGTACGTTATGCCTCTAGTCTAGGACAGTGATTTTCAGTGTAGGCTACACACATTCTCTAGGGGTATGTGAAGACTTTTGAAGGTGTTTAAGACTATCAATAACTTTGAAGGACTTGACTTCTAGATTTTCAATTCCATATCATGTCACATAATTATTTCTTTTTTATTGTAAGAACAGCTGAGATTTAATTTCATAGCAACTTCATAGTTTTATAATACAATATTGTTGACTATCATCACTATGCTGTGGATTAGATTCTCAGGACTTATTTATCTATTAGTTGCAAGTTTAATTGGAACTTTTTGAGGTGATCAATATGTCCTATATCTACACAGGGGTGGTGTTTATGTGACTACATTTATTTGTCGAAAACTCTTCAAGCACTACACTTAAAAGCTACATATAATTTTATGTAAATTATACCTTAATTTAAAAATTGGAAAAATGCTAAGATGTTATTGTGTCTCAGAGGCAATCTTAGCTGAGATGTACAGAAGGTGAACAAATTAATTTATAGGCCCCTCATTTACTGTTGTAAAGAACAACAGCCTTCAGTGGGTAGGAGGACTCAGAACTGTCAATGGCACCAACTGTAGCCTCAGCCCATCATGCTTTGGATGTAATCACAGCTTGGTTGTGCGGAATGGCCCAAGGTTTGTCAAGTTTGCACATGAGACAAGACAATACCAGGGTCTAGGCCTGACTGATTTGGCCAGTAAAGATACAGTGAGTCCCTTCCAGATTTAGAGATTGTATTATTTAAGTAGACAGCAAAAAGTAGAATAGGCCCAAGGTGCTAGCTCCCTGTGATCCCTATCCCACACAGTAAAAGGGACAACACTGAAACAATAGTGTTTCAGTATTGCTGAGTAGTCCATTCTAGGCTGCCACTACTGTGTTTTATGCTCTGCAGTTCTATTCTGAAGGAGTAGAACAGAAGCTTCATACTTCATCAGAACTGGGGAGGCGACATGAAGCTGTCTCATGACAGCCTCCCAGGGAAGGAAGGGAGGCAAGTTGGGAGATGGCCTCATAGTAGCTTCCACAGGCCTCCCATCTCATGTTCCAGGAGGATCACAAGGCATTCCACCAAAACTCAGATAGTTCAAGCCTTTGCCTATGTGGTTATATGCAATGTCTGCCATGAAAGAGAGATTTCCTTAATAAAGCTATTGCTCTATTGACAACGAATAGAAACAGTAGCAGCAGCAGCCTTGGGTAAGTGGCAGGACTCAGGCCTCTCTTGAGTGATCTGGCAATGTCCTGGATTGATCATGATTTAGAGGAAATCCAAGTTCAGAGTTTTCAAGTAACTGGATATGTTAGTTCCTAGAATCCTTGTGTTGTCCTAGAAATTGATTCAGTTCCCTTTGCCACACCTTGCTAAGGAAGAGAAGGAATTAGTGGTAGTGTACAAGTTTGGCCTTTATATTAATTGCAATATGCTTTACTTTTTATTATTTTATTTATAGAGTGTATGTCTCATTTTCTCAATTAATTTTGGGGGTTTTCTTTAGAAACTTCTGAGCAAAGATCTCTTTCTATGTTAAGGAAAGAGCTCTTAACTAGTGGTTGGGCCTGAATAAGAATTGCAGCCAGGTTTCTGTCCAGAGAGAGCTAAGTCAACAGTTCTACTTCAGGATGGTATCTGAACAAGGCTTATTCCTGTTTGGGTATGCCACATGTTAGAACACATTAGGAAAAACTAAGACTAACATTCACAAAGTCAATAACCCACAGGAAGCCTGTGGACTACTTAGAAACTACCATATTAGAAGCTTGAGAAAATGTATGCCAAGGATAAAAAATACTAGACACTTGGGAAATAAAATATGCAGCTTAGTTAACTGTCAAAGTCAAAGAGGATATTGTAAGGGAGGAAAGTATGTCTTTCAAAAAATGGAAATATAGTTTCTAATAAGGAGAACAGGGAAGTCTGGAAAACACAGTAGTGCAAATACAAAGTAGAAATTACATAGACTAAGAAAAAATGAGTTCTTTGCTAAGGACGCTAAAGCTCCTCTCTGAAATATATCCAGGAGAAAGCCAGCTAGAGAATCAGGGATTACAAGGATTAAAAAGGGATTTGACTGTGGCAGGAGCCTGGGAGGTGGGGGTTTCAGATTGCTGGTAGTTTAAATGAGAAGGCTTTGGCAAAGCTTTGGGTGAGGCCCTAGAGAGGTGACTGAGTAAGAAACATTTCACCTTTTCCTCTCTCTCAGTTTCTTCTTTCCTCCTTCTATTTCATTCTGTCTCTGGCCTGTTCCTGAATTGGCATTGCTTTGTTCCTCTGCCAGGAATGTCCTTTTCCTGTTTCTCCTTGACCTGAACTTGGTCATTTCCAAATTGCGGTGCCTAGGCCTACTGCAGAACACTTCGAACTGGGCTTACTCAGTAGGCACACAAGTTCTCACCTAAAATCACTACCAAGAAATTTCTTCAGCCAAGTAGTTTCGATCAGGAGTAGGTGAGGGGCAAATAGTTACATGGAAGTCCTTTGTTCCTTCCTCTGGTGTTTGGTGGACAACCTGCTCACCCTTGGCCTAGTAGGGTTTAGCTAGGGGAGCCTGACACCTGGTGGTCACCTTCGGGAAGTGCAGAAGAGTTCATACCAGCCCCTTACCATTTATTTAGCAATTCGCTTTATATTCATGACAACCCTGTGAAGTATCATTATTTCAATCTGATTATAAATGGTTTATGTTAAAAATATATAAGCTTATTTAATCAATGGAGTAAGGGGTTTTTTTGGGGTCTTTTCTCAGTTCTTGAGACAGTACCTGATGCATAGTAGGTTCTCAGAAAATATTTGTTGAAATAGTATTTTTTACTTACCAACATTGTGAAACTTTAAATCAGAGGGAAGTCTCTTTGTAATAGAGCTAATGTGAATATAGTGCCACCGGCCAGATAAACCTAGATTCAATCTGTTGCAACTCTTGCTTGCATATCCATTCCCAGAAATTTCTCCATCTTAGGTACTTGGAGACCAAATCTGTTGCTAAGAAAAATTCAAGTCTATTGAAAGTGTACTCAACTATAATCATCCTGGAATCTCCACTATGGATACCACAAGGCTGAGTTTCTGTTCAAATGCAGCCATTTTACATTGAGAAACCACTAGGAAATCACAAGGTTCAGTCAACGGAAGCTATTCAAATGCTGCCTTATTAGACTCCCCAATCTGGACATTAGGTGCCCAAGATCAATGCTTATTAATAGGAACACTGAAATTGCTCAGTATGATGGACAGTTTGTTAGAGTGGGAGACTGTGAGTCAAGCGGCAATATATTCAGAGAAAGAGAGAAAGAGAAGAGAGCGAGATAGAGAGAGAGATTGTTAGATGATTACAATGAAGAAGAGAAGATGTGTGTTGAAGCACGGGACTTGGTTGGAATGTCTGTAAGGAGGATTCTCCGAAAGGTTGGGGGCCTCTGAGGGGACCTCGCTGAAGGCGGCAGCCCCTACCTTGACTTCTCCAAACAAGTCCGATCCCCCGGGGTGTTTTGCTAGAATCTCTATGTTTAGTTTTTAAAGACCCTTGTAGAAGCCTATACTTTCTCAAGGATACTTACCCTGCTGATTGTATCTAGAGGTTAATTTGAGTTCAAGCTGTTGTTACAATAAAAAGCCAACAAGGCAGTCAATCAGGGCTATTTGCTACTAAACCTAGTCCCTTAGCCTTCTCTTTCACAGAAACGTGTATCAGAGTAATCTGTTCATCTGTCACTCACTCAGGGTCTGCTGGTCAGTCCCGGCAAAGATGGATGATATAAACCTCAAAGACGCAGTGTTGAAGAAGTTGTGGCTTGGAAATAGTGACAAGATAGTAGGAGAATACTAATCTTATCTCTAGGTCCTATGATATGTAGAGAATAAATGAATAAGCAGCCTTCATTGGAGGGAAATTCAGGGAAGCTGTGTATTGAGGGGAGAACTATATTTCATTTAAAGCCAGAAAGTGGGAGGGATTCCATGGAAGAGAGTATGTCTATCATTGAATTAGAATTCCCTAGGGCCAATTGGTAATCTGGGAGGGAGAGGTGCAGAGGGAATTTGGTGAGTGAAGAAGCACAGAACAGTGTGGAGATGAAAGAAGAGAGAGGATTAGTTATTGGAGGTGCTTCATCTTGTAATGTGATATGCTGTAAAGAAGGGTTATATTAGCTTTTCTCAAACCTAAGGCAGGCTGTGGTGGGGAACTGGAACACTTGGTCATTATTTTGAAACTGATCAAGGAGGGGTGTGGAGCCATCAGCATATTGTTGAAGTGTTTGATAATGGGTGGTTGCAGAGATAAAATCAAAACCATCTGAGTGTTTGACCTTTGCAGGTAGAAAAGCCGGGAACAGAAAGTGAATAGTGCCTTGAAAAGACTGAAGGGGAAAAGCCTGTACACATTGGGTGACTCCATGTAAAAAAGAAGGGTGTTGTCAGAAATCAGCAAGCTGCCCTACAAGAAATGCTATGTTCTTAACCCCAAACCTTATTGGGCTTCTTCCTTGTCTTTTGATTTCATTGTATAACCTTAAACAGTGGGTTTTAAGTGAGGCATTGAGCTGGCAAACCATTTGCTAGCCAGGGAGCCATCTGTTATGACTCATTATGGAGGCCTGAGAGCCTGACTTAGTAGTGAATCTAGGCAGTCTGATTTAGAGAGTTTCTTTAATAGCATGTGGTAGGAAAAGGGACTCTCTAGTCCCTTTTGGGTCAGGGCAGGAGACTAGCAAAGGGAGAAGTGAATTGGGGAATTTGGGATAGTAGAAGGCATATTGTTTAAGTGTTTGATAATGGTATGAAGCAAAAAGAGAGTGTTTTGTAAGATAGCAGATGACTACAAAAAGGAAGAAAGGAAATGGAATAAAATGCTATATATCTGGCTTCCCTCTGTCAAACATGGTACCCAGAACCCAAATATGTAATTGCTAGAAATTAATTTCTAAATAAGAACACAATAAGTATCTAAAATATGAAATGGATTTATTTATTAAAAATGGATTAAAAGTATACTATCACAATTAATAAGATGAAAAAACAGAGCAAAGGGCAATGGAAACTAAGGAGAAAATGAACAAATGGGACTACATCAAAATAAAAAGCTTCTGCACAGTGAAAGAGACCATCAACAAAACAACAAGAAAGCCCACTGCATGGGAGAACATATTTGCCAATGCTATTTCAGATAAGTGTTTAATCTATAAAATTACAGGGAACTCATACAACTTAACAAAAGGAAGATAAACAATCCAATAAAAAAAAATGGGCAAAGGACCTAAATAGACACTTTTCAAAAGAGGACATACAGAAGGCTGAGAGACATATGAAAACATGCTCAAAGTCACTAATCATCTGAGAGATGCAAATCAAAACAACAAAGAGGTACCATCTCACACCTGTCAGAATGGCTATCATCAACAAATCAACAAATGACAAGTGCTGGTGAGGATGTAGAGAAAAGGGAACCCTCATGCACTGCTGGTGAGAATGCAGACTGGTGCAGCCACTGTGGAAAACAATATGGAGTTTCCTCAAAAAGCAAAAAATGAAACTCCCATTTGACCCAGTAATACCACTTCTAGGACTATATCCCAATAAACCGGAAACAACATTCAGAAAGGATATATGCATCCCTATGTTCATAGCAGCACAATTTACAATAGCTAAGATTTGGAAACAGCCTAAGTGCCCATCAGTAGATGAGTGGATGAAAAAACTGTGGTACATCTACACAATGGAATACTGTGCTGCTATAAAAAAGAAGGGGGGGGGGGGCGAAACCAAGATGGCAGCATAGGTAAACACTGGAAATTGCTGCCTCCCACAACAAATTCAAAAATACAACTAAAAGACAAAATGGACATCATCCAGAACCACAGGAAGGCTGGCTGAGTGGAAATTCTACAACTAGAAGGAAAGAGAAAAGCACACTGAGACTCAGAGGAGCTGCAGAAGTGCAGAGGTACGGAGGAGCACATGGCAACGGCTGGCAACTGAGGACGCGGCTGTCTTTCTGAATTAGGAGGGAGTCACAAGCCCCCAACTGCTCTGAACTCCAGTTCCGGGTGAGTCTCTGGGGACCCAGACTCATACAGGGAGAAACTGAACTGTCTGGCAGTGGGCAGAACTCAGAACTCGAGGGCAGCTTTCTCTCAAAGGTGCTTGCAGCGACCGGGACACTGAGACTCGGGGCCCCTTAGGGCAGGGCTGAGGATCATCCATAGCTGCTTGCTCCACCCTGTTGATTCCCTGAGACCCCGCCCCACCCAAGCTGCGGCAGAGGCTTTTGCATATGAATGCCCTGGCCCTTTGCAATCTGAAAATTACCTAACAAACTGCAGCTGAGCCAGACAGACCCAGAACTTCCAAGAGAAGGCCCAAGGCCCCACAGCAGCTTGCATTGCTTCACAGGTGGGCCTCATTTGGGCACCTCCAAACCCCAAACAAGGAAGGGGAATCTGCAGATCTCTTCATAGCTCCTGCTGGGTAGCCTCAGGCAGAGGCTAAATTAGCACCTCCTTAGATCCAAGAGGCAGTGTACCCAGTGGTCAGAGTGGGACCATCCAATTACAACTCCTCAGATCCATAAGGGACACACTCAGGGGCAGACTCAGTGAGCACCAAAGCCCCACTGAAGCAAGTCTTGCCTCATAAGGGTGTCTTCAGCACAGAAGTTCTCCCACCGTAGACACAGCTGATTCTCACAGCCAATTGGCCTGGAGGTCAATTCCTCCCAGTGATACCTACAACAATCAAGGCTTAACTACAACAAGACTGTGCACACAGCCCACAAAGGGGTGCACCAAGAGGGTTTACCTCAGGTAATTGGGGAGGCTGAGCCACTGGGCCCTATAAGACACCTAGCACACAAAACCACTCTGTCAACACAGGGAAGCATAAAAAAATGCAGAGACAAAGAAACAGATCACAAATGACAGAAATGGAGGAAAGCAAACAACTGGATATAGAGTTCAAAACCACACTTTTAAGGTTTTTCAAGAACTTTCTAGAAACTGCCGATAAATTTAGTAAGACCCTCAAAAAGTCTGGTGAGACCGCCGATAAATGTAGTGAGACCCTCAAGAAATCTAGTGAGACCCTCGAGGTTATGAAAAAGACCAACTAGAAATTAAGCATACACTGACTAAAATAAAGGATATTATGCAGAGTTCCAACAGCAGACTAGAGGATCGCAAGAATCAAGTCAAAGATTTGAAATACAAAGAAGCAAAAAACACCCAACCGGAAAAGCAAAATGAAAAAAGAATCCAAAAATACGAAGATAGTGTAAGGAGCCTCTGGGACAGCTTCAAACGTACCAACATCCGAATTATAGGGGTGCCAGAAGAAGAGAGAGAGCAAGATATTGAAAACCTATTTGAAGAAATAATGACAGAAAACTTCCCCTACCTGGTGAAAGAAATAGACTTACAAGTCCAGGAAACGCAGAGAATCCCAAACAAAGAGGACCACACCAAGACACATCATAATTAAAATGCCAAGAGCAAAAGACAAAGAGAGAATCTTAAAAGCAGCAAGAGAAAGAAACTCAGTTACCTACAAGGGAATACCCATACGACTGTCAGCTGATTTCTCAACAGAAACTTTGCAGGCCAGAAGGGAGTGGCAAGAAATATTCAAAGTGATGAATGCCAAGAACCTACAACCAAGATTACTTTATCCAGCAAAGCTATCATTCAGAATTGAAGGTCAGATAAAGAGCTTCACAGATAAGAAAAAGCTAAAGGAGTTCATCACCACCAAACCAGTATTATATGAAATGCTGAAAGGTATCCTTTAAGAAGAGGAAGAAGAAGAAAAAGGTAAAGATACAAATTATGAACAACAAATACACATCTATCAACAAGTGAATCTGAAAATCAAGTGAATAAATAATCTGATGAACAGAATAAACTGGTGATTATAATAGAGTTAGGGGCATAGAAAGGGAGTGGACTGACTATTCTTGGGGGGGAAAGGGGTGTGGGGGATGCGGGAAGAGACTGGACAAAAATTGTGCACCTACGGTTGAGGACAGTGCGGGGGGGTGTGAGGGCGGAGGGTAGGGTGGGAACCAGGTGGAGGGGAGCTATGGGGGGGGAAAAGAGGAACAACTGTAATAATCTGAACAATAAAGATTTAATTAAAAAAAAAGAAGGAACTTTTACCATTTGCAACAGCATGGATGGAACTGGAGAGCATTATGCTAAGCCAGTCTGAGAAAGATAAATATCACATGATCTCACTCATATGTAGGATATAATGATCAGTATAAAGTGATAAACAAAAATAGATCTAGAGACAAGGTAGCACTGAACCAACAGTCCAACCTCAGAGAGAAGGCAGGGGAGGGAGGGATTAGAGATCAACCAAAGGACTTGTATGCATGCATATTAGCATAAACAGTGGACACAGACACTGGGGTTGTGGGGGCTTCCCCTTGTGGGTGGGAGTGTTGGTGGTGGGGTCAATGGGCGGGGGGGGGGGAGGAGACTTATGTAATACTTTAAACAATAAAAAACAAACAAACAAGCAAACAAACAAAAACAGAGCTAGTAGTATTGATGAAAGACATCTCCCCAGGAATTTTTAAAGTTCTTTCTCTCAAAGAGTAAGAGATGTTTCTGCGTTTTAATCAGTTGGAAATTTTAAAATTCACTTTTTATGCTATACAAAATGTGGTCCTATTTTAAATAGGCACTGTTTGGCTAACATGCACTAGTAATATTTTAGCAGCCACAGTTGCTTGATAGATGAAGATATTTGATGAAATCCAGTTGCCTAAATTATACTCATGTGTCCACAGAGGAACTTACTAGAGAAATAAAAAGAAATCCTTGGCATTTAAACAAGGTCTATACAAAAAGAAAGGAAATAGAAACAAGGAGAATTCGTTTCCTATGGCTGCCATAATAAATTACTTCAAACTAGGTGGCTTAAAACAACAGATATTTATTCTCTGACAGTTCTGGAGACTGAAGTCTGAAATCAAGGTGTTGGCAGGGCCATGCTCCCCCTGAAGGCTCTAGGGAAGAATCCTTCCTTGCCTCTTCTTAACTTCTGGTGGTTGTCACCAATCTTTGGCATTCTTTGACTTGTAGACCCATCGCTCTGATCCCTTTCTCTTTTCTCATGGCATTCTCTTCTTCATATGTCCCTACGTGTCTGTGTCCAAATTTTTCTCTTATAAATACACCAGGCACATTGGATTTGGGACCCACTCTAATCCAGTATGATCTATCTAAATTTGATTACATCTGCAAAGATCTTATTTCCCAAATAAGGTCACATTAAGGTCTCAGATGGACATGAATTTTAGGGGACACTATTCAGTACACCGGGGAAATGAACTGTCTTGAGAACTGGTATGACCAGAACAATAAGTATACTATAGATTTCTGAAGCTACCAATGGGGATGGCAGAGAAATGACTGCTAGAGAAGCTAAAGAGGAAGGGCAAAAAGAAAATGATAGTGGTGAAAGGAAAGGTCCTCACTACTTCTCTGTTATCCAGATTTCTTAGTATCTGAGCAGAATGAATATTTAGGAGGATTCCCTGGCCCTCAAGTTGAAGCTATTGATGTGACTGATGTGGGAAGAGTAAAGTATTGTGTGTGGAAACCATAGTTGCTTCAGAGTGGGCTAACTTTATGGAGGAGTGGGTTAATACTGTTCTAGAAGAAATCTAGGGTGTGAAAATGGGCAGCTTGGTTGTACTGCTAATGGAATGTGTAGCACTTACCCAGACATAGACTCATATTCTGCCACCACTTAGCATATTAGAGTATTGGTCCCTTCCCTGAACTGGGTCTATTGCTACACCCCGGCTTATAAAACCACAAGGCCCAACCTCACCCAAACTTAGACCAAGGCTGATAAAATAACATCACGTAACTCTTAGGACCAATCTTGCCCTACATCTCACTGCTAGTCAATACATCGCCAAGACAGGTCATGTAGAATCACTAGCACTACTTAGCAAGCCTAAGCAAAAGCTTGTGCATTGGCTTCAGTTTGTGCATATTTCACTGCCGGGAGCCGGTCCATCCTTGCTGTTTCAAGGGACCTGGCATATATGGCATACGGTTCTTAATATGTTTGCTCACCTTCTTGGCACTATGTGTTTTAACCAAGGTCACCTCTCCGAGAAAGGTTGAATCCCCAGGTAGGGATTTTCCCCTGAAGTTAGGGAGGGAATAAAACCCCTCAACTAAGTGCCAGGCGGGTAATTAATCACTTTAACTATGAACAATCATGCTTAAGCTACATAATCTTTACTCCCTGGAATGGAGATAAGAAACGCCCTAACCTTTGGAATAGAGATTGATGGGATTGAATCAACTGGTATAAATACAGATGTAACAAGACAGAAACAGACAGAACTGAGAAGAGAGAACCTACAGACAGAACCTACACAGAACCTACAGACAGAAGAACTTCGCTGGGGAGAACATGGCAAAAGATCCTGGACTGAACCTGACTACAGAAATATGGCAAGAGAACCTGACTAGAACCTGGTGACTGAACCTGGCTGGAGAACCTGGACAGAACCTGGCTGGAGATCCGAACCAGAACTTCTCTGGAGTTCCAGACCAGAACTTGGCTGGAGATCCTGGCTAGAGATCCTGGCTAGGCTGCTGATCAACTGAACGCTGTCTCCGTGTCATTCCTTCTTCGCTGACTCCGTCCACACCTTTGGGGACCCCTGGACCTGCTGGGGCAGGACCCCGGCATTTCACCTCTCAACACACTTAGGGAAGTCATACCTCAGGAGAGCCTAAATCCATTCCAACCTTCAATACACCTTGTCAGAGTGCTGCTCAGATCACTGCTCACTGGTGAGACCCACATATTCCTCAGCAAATCAGGGGATAGCTCTTACCTGAGAATTTGGCCTCCATCCACATATCTTTAAAGTTTTCCAAGAAATGGCCCTCCATCAGGCTAAAACTCATACTCATACCAGTGTGCAGCATACCAGTGAACAGGTTCAAACCCAGATAAAAGCAAGATTCATTCTATATACCTACTGGCTTTAGCACATCATGGGAAGATTAGCACAAAGGCCAGGACCTATCTGAACTTCTTCTAGATCTCAGTATTCTACAGAACTTATCAAAAAGAGACCAAGGAACACATATCCCATCATTCAGTAAATTATCAGGAACTTCACACCCAGAACAATAATCCAGAACCATTCCAATACTCATCACACTTGGAGACCTTCCCTAACAAGACTAAAGTCTACATAGCAGTTCACTTCTTAGCAAACCAAGAGAAAAAGCCCTGTACGAAAAAGGGATAAAATATACCACACCAGAAAGTCTTTGTTGACCAGTTCTCATAATTATATTCACACTGATCCCATCAGGAAATAACCCTCACTTTAATAAGGTCCTACATCTATATCATTGTAAATATCAAAACCGAAATCTGGCCCTGGCTAGTGTGGCACAGTTGGTTGAACATTGTCCCATCCACCAAGTGGTCACTGGTTAGATGCCCAGTCAGGACACATGCTTGGGTTGCGGGTTCAATCCTCAGTAGGGAGCATGCAGGAGGCAGCCAATTGATGTTTCTCTCTTCTCTCTCTCTCTCTCCCCAAAATCTTTAAAAATATATTTAAAAAAAATTTTGAACTAGACCACGAAATCCCCGTACCACCACTTAGCATAGTGGAAGGTCTCATGGCCCCAAATAGGGCCCATATGTAGACCAGAGAAGGAATGTATCTCTGTTAAGAATTGAGTCCTGACACATAGCTGTACCTCCCCACAGCAGGAGAGACCCCATTTCAGATGGGCTCATATAGACATACCAAACCACATGGCTCACTATTAGACAGTACCAACTTAGAACAGAGCCTTTACCCATACCACTCATCCACACACCAGGAACAGAAGGCAGACCCTTCCTAGAGTACACTTTGTGGTCCCACCAGACCTGGGTACACCAGGACAAAGCCCCAATAAAGACAAACACTTAAATCTATACCATCACTCAGGCCATATAGAGACACCCCCGCCCCTCAGCTAACACAGTGTCTAGGGCACATCCCCTCATCTCCTCAGCACTATTGGTGCCTAATCTTTCTCAGACAAAGGTCAATATTCACTCTATAACCATGCAACTTAAGAGGCACTATCTGCCCAGAGAAAGGCCATTTCTTCCTTTCCAGATCAGTACTTCACACATGAGGAGATAGCCTAGACCAAATTGGGGCCTACTCCACCATTTGATGACCACCTCCTCACTTCCGATTCACTCCTTTACGCTAATTTAATATATATATATATATATTGATTTCAGAGAGGAAGGGAGGGGAAGAAAGGGATAGAAACATCAGTGATGAGATAATCACTGACTGGTTGCCTTGGCTGCCTCCTGCACGCCCCCCCACTGGGGATGGAGGCCGCAACCTGGGCATGTGCCCTGACTGGAATTGAACCTGGGAACCTTCGGTCCGCAGGCTGACGCTCTATCCACTGAGCAAAACCAGCTAGGACACTTTTTCCCTTATAAGCTGGTATTGTTATCACACTATGCAACCTCTCCTGAGATCACCAATTACAACATCCAAAGGTTGCCTTTCTAGTCCTCTACTACTAGACCAGGTTGGGGGATCTGACACTGGGTCCCAACGTTCTCTGTGAAGCTCTCTCCTCCCTCAGGCCCCTGGATTCTGTTCCTGCCTCTACCTACTTTCCCCCTCACCACTCTGCCATCCCATGTCCCTGTGGATTCTGTTTTCTGGGCCCTAGCAGACCTCCACCAAGATCCCCTTCTTTTTAAAAAAAATATATTTTATTGATTTTTTACAGAGAGGAAGGGAGAGGGATAGAGAGTTAGAAACATCGATGAGAGAGAAACATCGATCAGCTGCCTCCTGCACACCCCCTACTGGGGATGTGCCCGCAACCAAGGTACATGCCCTTGACAGGAGTCAAACCTGGGACCTTTCAGTCCACAGGCTGACGCTCTATCCACTGAGCCAAACCGGTTACGGCAAGATCCCCTTCTTTGCACAACTGACCTGTGAATCTCCTTTCAAGTGTCCCCTTCTCAACAAGCCCTGGCTAATCCCACCCTTGGACTTGCCTCTAGCAGTGTGACCCTGTGTTCCCAGGCATACCTCAACTCCTGTAGATCTTAGGTCCCCACAGACAGAAAACCCCTGTTGCTTGCCTCTGGGTCCCCACGACAGGGTTCAATAAAGCTGGGCACCTCTCACGCTGGAGGGCTGTGTTTCTGAAAGCCTGGAGCCCTGAGACCTGCACCTGGGATTCCTGAACTCCCAGGAACAGGTGGGAGAGGAGACCGCAGTCTGGCCTGCCTATTGCTGCTGGAAAAGCAGCTGAGAAGGAGGGAGGGGCTGTTTAATCAGGCTCGCTCCCAGCAAATGGCAGCAAGGGCCACCTATAATGACCCTGTAAGGCTGCAGTAATTGTGTGTAGAATCTGCTGGGAAGTGTTGGTGCAGACTTAGTCATCATGAGAGGCATGAAGGGCCCTTGAATTCCCAATGTTAGTAAAGATAATCTGGCAGGCAGAAGAGAGGGAGGTGGCATCAGCGGCTTGTAGGGAGAAGTGCCCAGCTGCCACAGAATGAGCAGTAGTAGTCCTACAGTTTCAGGTCAAGTGCGGGGCTCTGGTGACTTCTGGGCACTGAGAGGGGCCAGGCCCTTCCCTGCACTCAGAGCTGGAGCACTCTCCTCAGTAGTGGGTGATACACATTCCATCACAGGAGTAAGGAGGGTGGGCCTTCAGAGTGACCAACTTTCCCAGCTTTCCTGGTCCTGGGGGATTTCTCAAGAACAGATACTTTCAGTTCTCAAACCAGGACAGAGTCCTGGACAGTTGGTCACTGTTGGTGGCATTGCAGGGAGTGTCAGTCTAAAGCAAGGAACTCTTCCTTTCTGCTCTTTAGTGGAAAGCAAGGGGGCCTTGGTTGCCGGGGTCCAACCCCAGCAGGTCCAGGGGTCCCCAAAGGTGTGGACGGAGTCGGCGAAGAAGGAATGACACGGAGACAGCGTTCAGTTGATCAGCAGCCTAGCCAGGATCTCTAACCAGGATCTCCAGCCAAGTACTGGTCTGGATCTCCAGCGAGGTTCTGGTCTGGATCTCCAGCCAGGTTCTGTAGCCATGTTCCCTCGCTAGGTTCTCCAGCCAGGTTCTGTCTGAGATCTCCAGCCAGGTTCGGTCACCAGGTTCTAGTCAGGTTCTCTTGCCATATTTCTGTAGTCAGGCTCAGTCCAGGATCTTTTGCCATGTTCTCTCCAGCCAAGTTCTTCTGTCTGTAGGTTCTGTGTAGGTTCTGTCTGTAGGTTCTCTCTTCTTGTTCTGTCTTCTGAATTCTGTCTGTTGTTGTCTTGTTGCATCTGTATTTATACCAGTTGATTCCAATCCTATCAATCTCTATTCCAAAGGTTAAGGCATTTCTTATCTCCATTCCAGGGAGTAAAGATTATATAGCTTAAGCATGATTGTTCATAGTTAAAGTGATTAATTACCCACCTGGCACTTAGTTGAGGGGTTTTATTCCCTCCCTAACTTCAGGGGAAAATCCCCACCTGGGGATTCAACCTTTCTCGGAGAGGTGACCTTGGTTAAAACACAGCGCCAAGAAGGTGAGCAAACATATTAAGAACCGTATGCCATATATGCCAGGTCCCTTGAAACAGCAAGGATGGACCGGCTCCCGGCACTTGGTGTGAGTCACAGCCCCATCAGGATGTACCCAGTGGGACAATGGGTCTGCATCCAGTCTGTGAGGGAGAGCTACCGAGGGGTAGCATGGGTTGGGCCCTCTTCTTGAGAGTTTATCCTAAAGGAGCTATGGTTTGGGGTCACTGTGCTTGGTAGATGTATGCTGTGAGGGTTAATAGTAGGATATGCAATTAGGCTGAAATTGTTATTGGTGGAAGTAGGGTGTCCACTGGTGGAAGTGGGGGATCCCTTTCCCCACTGATTGCGGGGGGTTGGTTCCTTGCAATATCTCTAGAAAAAGAATTTTCTGAGACTTTCACAGGAGAATGAGTGGTTTATATTTGTGTGGAACTATATCTCTGGGTTTTAAAAGTCCCATTTTTCTTAATCCAGTCCTAGAACAGGGGTAGCTGGGGATTCAGCAGAGCTAGAAGCAAAGCCAATGTCCAAAGTTTCCCTTCCATGGAGAAGCTGGGTCCGGTTTAGCATCAGGCTAGTTGTAGTCCATTGTGTGTGGGGTCCGCATGGCCCATGGCAAATGCAAGGGAGCGTGAGAGCCCAGCTAGTCAGGAGTTCAAACCAAGAAGCAAAAGAGCAAGAGAGAGAACTCTTTTCTAGGAGCTTAAGTATCTCAGATTTTGTGCTCTTCCAGTGGCCATGCCTACTCTGGCCAATGACCTGTTCCCAGGTGTGACTGAAAGACAAGCAACTTCCCTATGTCACCCAGACTTTAGTCGGCATGTGTTTATTCTTCCTCTGTCTAGTTCCTTCCCCCAGCGGGGCGACATACTGGTGGCTTTGCAGCTTCCTGGCAAAGCTGCACAAATGGCATACCTATAAAATTTAGGTTTTCCTTTGCTCCTTTCCTTTTAATTAATAACCAGGTTTATTATAACTGTATCAAAATTACCCTGAACTGTTTTGCTAAAATTCTTTTAAAAATTGATGAGAGAGAGAGAAACATTGATTCGTTCTTCTACCCATTTATGGGTTCATTGGTTGATTCCTATATGTGCCTTAACCTGAAATCTTGGTGTACCAGAATGATACTCAACTGAGCCACTGGGCCAGGCCCTGCCAAAGTTCTTAACTAGTACTGGTCCCTGGTCAGAGCATGAAACATATTGATTACTAATGTGGTTTTATGATCATGGGACCCAGGAATTTCAGGGTAGTTTGTATCACAATATTAACATTGTTTTGTTGTCCTAGCTGGTTTGAATCAGTGGATAGAGCGCCAGCCTGGGGACTGAAGGGTCCTGGGTTTGATTCCAGTCAAGGACACATGCCTGGGTTGTGGGCTCGATCCTGATGGGGGGCGTGCAGGAGGCAGCCAATCAATGAGTCCTTCTCATCATTGATGTTTCTATCTCTCTCCTTTTCTCTCTGAAATAAATAAAAAAAAATTTTAAAAATTGCTTTATTTATTTTTATTGAGAATAAATTCACATAACATAAAACTTGCCATTTTAAAGTGTACAATTCAATGTTGTTGTCTTTTGTATATTTACAAGGTTGTACAACCAGTGCCATTATCTAATTACAGAATACTTTTATTACCCTAAAAAGAAACTTTATGGCTCCCAATTTTCCTCTCCCTCCATCCCCTGATCTATTCTCGGTCTCTATAAATTTTCCTATTTTGGAGGTTTTGTATAAATAGAACCATACAATATTGTGCCCTTTGTGACTGGCGTCTTTCACTTAGCAAAATGCTTTCAAGATTCATCCATGGTGTGGCATGTATCAGTACTTTTTTTCTGTGTATGGTGGAATAATATTCCACTTATGGATTTACCACATTTATTTATCCATTCATCCGTTATGGACATTTTGGTTGTTCGCCCCTTTTGGCTATTATGAATAATGCTGCTTATGAACATTCACGTACAAATTTTTGTATGAACGTATGTTATCAATTTTCTTGGATATATATACCTAGGAGTGAGATTGCTGGGTCATATGGCAACTGTAGCCTATCTAATAAAAGAGTAATATGCAAATTAACCGTCACTCCACAACAAAGCTGTCAGCTCCCATAGTGGTTGGGCAGGACACTAGCTGCGTCACCCCGGCAACGTGAGCCCAGCAGGTAAGGGGGGCCGCAGGCAGCACCCAGCAGGGCCTGTTGGGTGATGGCAGCAGCAGCCCGCTAGCAGGCAAGCAGGGCCAGCATTCAGCACCCAGCAGGGCCTGCTGGGTGGTCTCCATGATGACCCGTGAGCAGGCAAGGGGAGCCCGCAGGCAGCACCCAGCAGGGCCTGCTTGCCCATCCCCATGGTGTGGAGCAGGCAGGCCCCACAGAGAGCAGAGAACCATGGGGAGTGGGCCCAAGCCGTCAGTAGCACATCCCCTGAGGTCTCCCAAATTGGAGAGGGTGCAGGTTGGTCTGAGGGACCTCCCCACCTGCCCTCCCCCCGCCGTGCATGAATTTCGTGCACTGGGCCTCTAGTATTTAAATATTTTTTTAACATTTAAGGAACCATATTATTTTTTCCTTTTTAAAAATATTTTTTATTGATTTCAGAGAGGAAGGGAGAGAGAGAGAGAGAGAGAGAGAGAGAGAGAGAGAGAGAGAGACATCAATGATGAGAGAGAATCATTTATTGGCTGCCTCCTGCATGCCCTCTACTGGGGGGTGTGGGGGGGATCGAGCCCATAACCTGAGCATGTGCCCTTGGCTGGAATTGAACCTGGGACCCTTTATTCCACAGGCTGACACTCTATCCACTGAGCCAAACTGGCTGCGGTGGTTCTCAACCTTCCTAATGCCGTGACCCTTTAATACAGTTCTCATATTGTGGTGACCCCAAACCATAACATTTTCGTTGCTACTTCACAACTATAATTTTGCTACTGTTATGAATCATAATGTAAATATCTGATATGCAGGATGTATTTTCATCATTCATGACCCACAGGTTGAGAACCGCTGGGCTAGGGTATATATTTAAATGTTTTAAAGGAATTGCCAAACTGTTTACAAAGTGACTGCACTATCTTACATTCCCACCACTGTGCCTGAGGGTTCTAATTTCTCCAGATTCTTGCCAATAGCTATTTTCTTTTTAATATTTCTTTATTGATTTCAGAGAGGGAGAAACATCAATGATGAGAGAGAATCATCAATCGGCTGCCTCCTGCATGCGCCCCACTGTGGATTGAGCCCACAACCCGGGCATGTGCCCTTGGCCCGAATCGAACCCGGGACCCTTCAGTCTGCAGGCCGATGCTCTATCCACGAGACAAACTGGCTAGGGCCCAATAGCTATTTTCCATTAAAAAATTATAGCCATATTAGTGGATGGGAAGTGAAATCTTGTGATTTTGGTTGGCAGTTCCCTAATGACTAATGATGTTAAGCATCTTTTCAACAATATGTATATTTTTTGTTGTTTGTTAATCCTCACCAGAGGATATTTTTTCCCATTGATTTTTAGAGAGAGTGGAAGGGGGGGCAGAGACAGAGAGAGAGAGAGAGATACATTGAGGTGAGAGAGACATATATTCTGGATACTAGAGCATTTATTTTCATTAATAGTAAGATTAATAATTTGCACCTGATCTTGATGCCACACACCCTACTCCTGCTCAGTGCTCCTGCCATGGCCCTTATAGAGAATAACTGGAGCTTGCATCTTCCCTTTCTAGATGCCTTTCTGTGAGACAGCCTTTGCCTGTGATCCATATCCTTACTTTCTTGCTGTATTGTACCCCTCTTCTGTAATAAACTGTACATTTGTAAGCATAGTCACGTTGGGTACTCTGGATATTTTCCCACTGATTTTTAGAGAAAGTGGAAGGGAGGGGGAGAGACATAGAGAGAGAAACATCAATGTGAGAGAGACACATTAATTGGTTGCCTCCCACAAGTGCCCTGACCAACTAAAGCTGGGGATTGAACCTGCAACCGAGGCACATGCCCTTGATTGGAATCAAACCCACGACCCTTCAAGTCTGCAGACTGACACTTTATCCACTGAACAAAACTGGCCAGGGTGGAAGTCTTTGCATTTTATAGCTTTATCTCTCTTCTGGGAACTGATGCTTAGAATGTTTCTTTTCCTTCCTCCTCTCCTTGCCTCCCTCTCCTGCTCCATACCTACCCTTAGTCCCTCCTCCTTCCTTTTTTCCTTCCCTCTCTTCCTTGCTTCTTTCTTTCCTTCCTTTTTTCATTTATTTCCCTTCCTCCCTCCCTTCCTTCCTTCTCTCCCTCCTTCCATCCTTCCTTCCTTCTCTCCCTCCTTCCATCCTTCCTTCCTTCCTTCCTTCCTTCCTTCCTTCCTTCCTTCCTTCCTTCCTTCCTTCCTTCCTTCCTTCCTTCTTTCCTTCCTTCCTCATCTACCATTGGGTTTCTCTGATTGTCTATGCTGTCATCTTGCAGCCCTGGGTTAATCCCACTACTTTACAATATCTTGAAAAAATTGGACCCTAAGATTCATATTAGCCTTCTGCCAGCAACATTGCTGCAAGGGCATGGAAAACACTCCTTAGTCACCTCACAAGTACCTGGCAGGCAGAGTGAGATAGCAAACCAAGAGCTCTGCTCATAAGAAAAAATAGATGGATATTTTTCTTTGGATCTCCTTATATCCCACAATCCATGCTTCACCTTTTTCTGCCTTGTCCTGTGCCCAGGAGGCTGTATCACATGTGCTCCCTTGCCCTCTGGTTTCTGGTTGGGTTTGACCAGTGGCAGGCACTGACATGACATTGGATGGTAGGAAGAAAGAGAAGTCCTTAGTAGGGCAGTGTGAGTATTGGGTGTTTCCCTTGTTTTCACTGTTCCCAAGCCAGCTATATGGTATCCTTCATGACCTCCTAGAATGACAATAATCAACTAAGAAGATGCCTATTTTGGGTCTCCTGTTTCGTGTTCATTGTTCCCATGGCTGGAATTGAACATCTGGATTTGTCTCATAACCTGGAGGGGCAAGCAACACAAATATATTTATTTGCATCAATATCAAATTGCTTAGGGCACCTGCGTAAAGGAGGTTTGCATGGGCACCTGGGGAGACATGAAAATAAAGAAGATGGTACCTTATTTTTTTCGGGTATTGATTTCCCTGCCCAGCCTCAAAGACACATATTTGAGCCCTACAGAGAGAGAGGCTAACGGCACCAGCTTATGGATCTAGTTCCAAGCTGAAGTGTGATAGTGTGGGAGGGAGCACGCCCCTGACACTTCAATGATTTGCAATTTCAATGACATAATGAGGCCACACCCTTGACACAGATGTTTTTATGTGGTGGTAAGAAAAAGTATGCAAAACTTGGAAATAAAGCAAAAAGATGTAATTTCCATGTCATATTGGAGCATTGCCTAACAAACCTACCCAAAGATGATTGTATTTTTGAGTAAAATACATTTTGTTTGATTTACTATTTACTATTGTTTAAAGCCAGGTCTCTATTAACTTTCAGACTTTAGTTGATAGATATGCAAATGATTTTGCCCAATAGAAAAGATGGCCCCAGAGGAAACATTTGTATTTACCTGTAAGACATTAACTGGTATTGTATCTAATTTAGTAATCTTATTCTAGAACTAGAGGCCTGGTGCATGAAATTCATGCACTGGAGCGGGTCCCTCAGCCCGGCCTGCACCCTCTTGCAGTCCAGGACCCCTTCCTCCTTACCACCCACGTTCTCGCTGCTCCTTACTGCTTGGCTCTCTGCTCCTTAGCACTGCCATGGAGGCTCCATGGAGGCTGTGCTCACCAGCCGTGGGCCTGGCTTCTGGTTGAGCGGTGCTCCCCCTGTGGAGCACACTGACCACCAGGGGGCAGCTCTTGCGTTGAGCGTCTGCCCCCGGTGGTCAGTGTGCATCATAGCAACTGGTCATTCTGGTCATTCCACCATAATAGTCACTTAGGCTTTTATTATATAGACTAGAGGCCTGGTGCACAAAAATTTGTGCACTGGGGGGGGGGTCCCTCAGCCCGGCCTGTGCCCTCTCGCAGTCTGGGACCCCTCGGGAGATAACGACCTGCTGGCTTAGGCCTGCTCCCGGGTGGCAGAGGGCAGGCCCAATCCCTAGGTGCAGCCCCTGGTTGGGCTCAGAGCAGGGCCAATTGGGGAGTTGGGGTGCTGCTCCCGGTCATGCACAGAGCAGGGCGGACCGGGAGGTTGCGATGCCACCCTCAGTCACGCTCAGGGTAGGGCCTATTGGGGGGTTGGGGCGCCTCCCCCTGTCACACTCAAGGCAGGGTCGATGGGGAGGTTGCGGCTCCACCCCCTGTCACGCACAGAGCAGGGCCCATCAGGGGGTTGGGGCACTGCCCCCTGTCATGCACAGAGCAGGGCCCATCAAGGGGGTTGGGGAGCTCCCCCCTGTCACACACAGAGCAGGGCGGATCAGGGGATTGAGGCACCGCCCTCTATCACCCACAGAGCAGGGCCGATCAGGGGTTTGGGGCGCCGCCACTCTCACACTCAGGGCAGGGCCGATGGGGAGGTTATGGCTCTACCCCATCACACACAGAGCAGGGCCCGTGGGGGGGTGGGTTGGGGCGCCGCACCCTGTCACACACAGAGCCACAGGGTGATCAGGGGGTTTGGGCACTGCCCCCTGTCACACTGATCCCGGTGCCAGGAGGCCTCTCGGCTCCGCTGATCCCAGTGCTGGGAGACATATTACCCTTTTATTATACAGGATAGAAGCCTTGTGCACGGGTCGGGGCCGGCTGGTTTGCCCTGAAGGGTGTCCTGGATCAGGGTGTGGGTCCCCACTGGGGTGCCTGGCCAGCCTGGGTGAGGGGATGATGGCTGTTTGCAGCTGGTCACACACCCTTCAGGGTGGGGGTCCCCCCTGGGGTGCCTGGCCAGCCTGGGTGAGGGGCTGAGGGCTGTTTTCAGGCTGGTCACACACCCTTCAGGGTGGGGGTCCCCCCTGGGGTGCCTGGCCAGTCTGGGTGAGGGGCTGAGGGCTGTTTTCAGGCTGGCGGGTGACTGAAGCTCCCAACCGCTCCTTTTTTTCTTTTTCTTTCTTTTTTTCTGGGCCAGCTTTAGCTTTGAGGCTTGGCTCCAGCTCTTAGGCCTCCGCTGCTGAAAGCAGGTTTCTGGCCTTTGTTTACCTTCTGTATTTGAAACAATGTTGCGATCCTGCTGGCTGAAGCCCGGCGACTAAAGCAGGTTTCTGGGGTTTTGTTTAGCTTCTATATTTGTAACATAGTTGCTTAGAGTTGCAGCTCAGAGGCTGGCAGCGGCAGGCGGGGAACGTTGGAGTCCTCCGTCACTGAAGCAAGCAAGCCTCATGTTCACTTTAAGCTGCCTGGCTGCCGGCCGCCATCTTGGCTGGCAGTTAATTTGCATATTGCCCTGATTAGCCAATGGGAAGGGTAGTGATTGTACACTAATTACCATGTTTCTCTTTTATTAGATAGGATTCTTTCTTTCAGCACCTATATGTACTTTCTTTCTAATTCTCTTTTGAACCAACTTACCACACTGTTGTTTCTTCATTAATGAGTTAAATAAAATTTACAGGGGCTCACTTTACATTTTGTATGAGTTACATTTTTAGTTTTCTAAAAGTGATACTTGGACAGTGGACACCTACCTGTGCCAAGGGTGAGATACTCTTAAGGTGTTTTATTGAGCGATAGATATTAATGAGAGGGCTTCACAAAGTGAGAAGGAGAATGGTGGGTGCTATATGTTAACTATAGCTAACAAATAAGTTCATGAGGAGTTTAGAAACACCTGCTAGGGACTCCCAGACATCACTTGGTAAAATAAATATTTTACCCAAAGTTCCTGGATTCATCTTCATTATGGAGGCAAGAGGGAGGCTTTTGGAGTGGCCTGCCTTCTTGTCCTCCATGTAAGGGGACCAGTTTCAGATTTCAATGGGAAGCTCCCCAGGTTTGGAACCAACAAAGGGGTATACACATGTCCTTTATACTATTCTTACTCTAGCACTTTTTTGTTGTTGTTAATCCTCACCTGAGGTTATTTTTTCCATTGATTTTAGAGAGTGGGAGAGTGAGAGAAACATCAATGTGAGAGAGACACATTTGATTGGTTTCCTTCCACATGTGCCCAGACTGGGGACGGGGATTGAGCCTACAATTGAGGTATGTGCCCTTGACAGGAATCAAACCTGAGACCCTTCTGTCCATGGGCTGATACTCTAACCACTGAGTCAAACCAGCTAGGCCTTATTCTAGCACTTTTTTTAAAGGTGAGATTCCTTTTTTAAAAAAATCTTTTTTTAAAATATATTTTTACTAGAGGCCTGGTGCATGAAACTCAAGCACTCGGGGTTGGGGGGGTTCCTCAGCCTGGATTGCGAGAGGGCGCAGGCCAGGCTGAGGGACCCCACTGGTGCATGATCAGGGCTAGAGAGGGATATGGGAGGTTGGCCAGCTGGGGAGGTACCGCGGGAGGGCCCCAGGACGTGTCCAACCCATCTCACTCAGTCCCAATTGGCAGGACCCCAGCAGCAAGCTATCCTACTGGTTGACTGTCTGCCCTCTGGTGGTCAGTGCACATCATAGCGAGCAGTTGAGCTGCCTTAGCATATCATTAGCATATTAAGCTTTGATTGGTTGAACAGATGACCAGATGACCGTATACTTAGCATATTAAGCTTTTATTATATAGGATTGATTTCAGAGAGGAAGGGAGAGGGAGATAGAGATAGAAACATCAATGATGAGAGAAAATCATTGATTGGCTGCCTCCTGCACACTCCCTACTGGGGATCGAGCCCACAACCCAGCATGTGCCCTTGACTGGAATAGAACCTGGGACTTTCCAGTACGCAGGCCAATGCTCTATCCACTGAGCAAAACCAGCTAGAGCTATTCTGGCATTTTTTTAAAAAATATATTTTATTGATTTTTTACAGAGAGGAAGGGAGAGAGATAGAGAGTTAGAAACATCGATGAGAGAGAAACATCGATCAGCTGCCTCCTGCACATCTCCCACTGGGGATGTGCCCGCAACCCAGGTACATGCCCTTGACCGGAATCGAACCTGGGACCTTTCAGTCCGCAGGCCGACGCTCTATCCACTGAGCCAAACCGGTTTTGGCTATTCTGGCATTTTTGATGTAAGTTTGAAATGATCTCCAAACAAAAAGTTTAAAACAGAAAACAGTAATGCCTCCATTAAAGTATTTATCATATTATGTTGTGATTGTGGATTCACTAGTCCATGAGCAATCATAAACATGGGCTATGTCTTATTCATTATTGCTACAGAATAGGGTGGGAGGGTGCCTTCACAAGACAGGACAAATAGGTGTGCTATGAATGTTTGTTGATTGACCATAAGCATTTGCAAATGAATACTCTGCAAATGGTATACTGATGAGTGTTATTTCCTGGATGATGTGTTATATAGGGGTTCAAGCAAGTTAGGAAATCTCTGCTGGTGCTCCTAGCAAAAGCATTTATAGGTTTGTTGATGTTATTGCCTCTTCCCTTCAGAGATGCGTTTGATATTATAGGCATACCTCTGCAAAGCACGTGTTATGGATTCCTCAGTTCTGATTATGCTCAGCCTTCCCTAAAGTAAAACCCAAACAATTCTGTGCAGACTCTTTTGAAGTTTACCATTTCCTATTATGTCTATAATTGAGCAGAAATGGAAACATTTATGAACACTCCCATACCACCTTCACAAAAAGATACAATTGTAAGCCACAAAGAGGTCCCAATTCACTGAGGAATCTATCCAAACAAATACCTGCCTCAGTATATCTGCCTCTACTTAAGAGAATAACTCATTAGTATTCCATAATGGTTAATTATTTTTACTACTGCTTTTGACTACTTTCAAGGAGCCATAGTTCACTCATCATTAAATAAATAAATAAACACTTGGTGAACACCTACTATTTGAGGGGTACTGTCTTGGTTGCTGAGAACATAGCAGTGAACCAAACAGATATCTCCCTGGTGTCATGAAGTTTACAGTCTAATAGGGAAGACAGACATTAGATAAGTAAATGCATCAGAGATGACCTTTGTAAAACTCAACATTTCAGAAAAGATATGTGAGGGTGTTTTTTGTTTGTTTGTTTGTTTGTTTGTTTTCTTGCGTAAGACTCACTGTTCTTGGACATTACTTCTTTAGGAAGTTTAGGTGAACATATTTTGTGGTTTAACAAAATGATCGGTTAGGGCAGTGGTTTTCAACCTTGGCTGCACATTAGAATCACCTGGGAATCTTTTTAAAATCCTGGTTTCTGGGCCTCATCCTCCAGAGATTCTGTTTCTTTGTTATGGGGTTGGGCCACAACATTAGTAACAAAGAAACAGAATTTCCGGAGGATGAGGCCTAGAAATCAGGATTTTAAAAAGATTCCCAGATGATTCTAATGTGCAGCCAAGGTTGAGAACCACTGGGTTAGAGTTTTTCTATATATCTCCTCCTTGAATTAAAAGTTCATGCTGTTGACTTGTCATTAACAGAATAGAATTAACTTGTCAGGAATTTTCTCAGTAACATAAGAATGAGCCCTGTATCAGTTAACATCCAGCGGGAATAGATGGCACACTCAGATAAAAAACAACAACAACAACATTTAATACAGCAACAATTTACAAAATTTAGGTAGTGTGTAGGGAATCCACAAGTGATATTGCAAACTCCTGGCTAGTAAGGCTGTTAATGCCCTGATACCTGAAGCAGCAAAGGAAAGGAGCGGTTTCTTGAACTTGGGTTGGAGGTGGGGGAGCAAATATCACTTGACAAGGGCTACATGACAGGAAGAACTATGATTTTCAGGTGAGAGAAATAGCTAGCCAGCTTACAGAAACCTCTCAGGGAAAAAGTCATAGAAATAAGTATCCAAATTTTATTCTCTGCCATCCCTGCAATTTCTTTAAAAAAAATTTTTTTATTGATTTTTACAGAGAGGAAGGGAGAGGGATAGAATGTTAGAAACATCGATGAGAGAGAAACATCAACCAGCTGCCTCCTGCACACCCCCTACTGGGGATGTGCCTGCAACTAAGGTACACGCCCTTGACAGGAATCGAACCTGGGACCCTTCAGTCTGCAGGCGAGAGCTCTATCCACTGAGCCAAACCGGTTAGGGCCCCTGCAGTTTCTTACCTGTCCGCCTCATTGGCCAAACCCAACTAGAAGCAGTGGAGTTCACTGATGTATGTATATACGGGTCAGTACAGAGCAAAGTGGAGAGGGGATCTAGAGGAGCAAATCAGTGATGCATGTGCAGCACTGGTCCTTATTACTCTTTTCTCATCACAGCCTAGGTCTTGAACTGTTGGCCTCAACCTAGCTTACATTTTATTTTCTGACCTTACAATCTTGTAATCCTCTTTAAAAGTAAGACTGAAGATCATCTTGGAAAGCTAATGCTGTCATTGTGTCTTATTTGTGACTTATAGGTTCCTTCCTTCCTCATCCTTTTGATCAGATGTTTTTATCTTTAGCCCTAGCTGGGTAGCTCAGTTGGTTAGAACATTGTCCTGATATGCCAAGATTGCTGGTTCGATCCCCGGTCAGGGCACATACAAGAATTAACCAATTAAAAAAAAGAAAAAGAAAAAGAAAGATGTTTTCATTTGCTCTAGGTAGCCTTGCTCAGTTCAACATACACTTTAGAATACTATTTGAGCAAGGATTCTCATAGCAAGTGCCCCTGCTGTATTTGCTTCGGCCCTGTAAATGGCAATTGGATGTGACAATGAGATGGGAAGCACTGTTTTGTGTCACACTAATAACTCAGTCATCACTCCAGTTCTGTTTACAGCCACACCCATGAATAGATTAGGATCACGGAGAACAAAGACACTGGGCTAAAAACAACCAGGTTCAAAGGATACCTCATCAGAGGAGAGCTGCAAACTACATGAACCTGAAGAACTAGTATTTCTTGTCCATGCTGGGTGATGAAATTTTTGAAAAGTCAAGCTAGTAAAGAGTTCTGTCATTCATGGGAAAGATAAACTCCATTTTCAGTACAGTGGATACCTCTGGAGCAGGAAGGAAAAGAGATCCAGGAGAAGTACAGAGAGAGCTCCAACTGGGGCTGTACTTTATTTCTTAACTAGAGCCCGGTGCACAAAAATTTGTGCACTCGGGGGGGCGGGGGAAGGGGGGTCCCTCAGCCCGGCCTGTGCTCTCTCGCAGTCTGGGACCCCTCGGGAGATAACGACCTGCTGGCTTAGGCCTGCTCCCAGGTGGCAGAGGGCAGGCCCAATCCCTAGGTGCAGCCCCTGGTTGGGCTCAGAGCAGGGCTGATTGGGGAGTTGGGGCGTCGCCCCGTCATGCACAGAGATCAGCTGCCTCCTGCACATCTCCTACTGGGGATATGCCCGCAACCCAGGTACATGCCCTTGACCGGAATCGAACCTGGGACCTTTCAGTCCGCAGGCCGACCCTCTATCCACTGAGCCAAACCGGTTTCGGCAGTGCCTGTTTTTATGAATTAAGTTTTATTATAATCCAGCTACACCTATTTGTTTATGTATTGTCTATCACTGCTTTCTCACTACAACACCAGAATTGAGTAGTTGCGACAGAGACCATAAGGCCCTCAAAGTCTCAACTGTTTACTATCTGGCCCTTTACAGAAAAACTTTGTCAATTCCTGTGCTGGAGGACTGTTCCCATTAGGTCAGCCTGTCTGGGAGAATAATAGCATAAAATTCAGTCTGTGGCCAAAATCATATCCCCAGTAGGAGATGTGCAGGAGGCAGCTGATCGATGTTTCTCTCATTGGTTTCTAACTCTCTATCTCTCTCCCTTCCTCTCTGTAAAAAATCAATAAAATATATCTAAAAAAAACCCAAAAAACAACAACAACAAAAAAACAGGCACTGTAGTGTGCCAACTCTTTCCCTAGCATTTTATTTTATTAATATTTTTATTGATTTCAGAGAGAAAGGGAGAAAGAGAGACAGAAACATCAATGATGAGAGATAATCATTGATTGGCTGCCCCCTGCACACCCCATACTGGGGACCAAGCCCACAACCGAGCACATGTCCTGATTGGGAATCGAACCCTGACCTCCAGGTTCATGGGTCGATGCTCAACCACTGAGCCACGCCGGTCAGGCTCCCTAGTATTTTAAATAGTTGGATGCTCCACTTATCTGTCAGAATGGTGGATGACCGAGACCAGTGGTCGCCAGACTGCGGCCCCTTGAGTGTGGCTCTTCCACAAAATACCACGTGCAGGCGCGCACGTACAGTGCAATTGAAACTTCGTGGCCACACTCAAGGGGCCAAAGAGCCGCATGTGACTTGCGAGCCGCAGTTTGCTGAACACTGACCTAGGCTGTTTGGGATGAATGGCACACAATCCTAAGTGCTGGTTGGAGCCTTACAAAAGAGGAGAAATTGTAAATCCTCAACACAAGCTGAGACTACGTCTCAATCTTCCTGAGTAGCTTCTACTTGTGATCCTCCAGTTGAATTATCCCAAGATTCAGGACTTGCTCCCTAGTGAGAGGCTCAAAACAGTCTTCATAGTCACACTAGAGGCCCATTGTGCACGGATGGGGTCCCTCAGCCTGGACAGTGATCAGGCCAATCGGGGCTCTTCTCACTCAGTCCCGATCAGCTGATTGGGGCTGGGGATCGGGGCCCATCGGGTCCAGACGGGGAAGGGACCGAAGGAGGTTGGCTGTGGGAGTGCACTGACCACCAGGGGGCAGCTCCTGCCTTGAGCGTCTGCCCCTTGGTAGTCAGTGCATGTCATAGCGACCAGTCCACCAGTTGTTTGGTTGACTGGTCATAAAGGTCACTTAGGCTTTTATATATATAGATAGATCATTGGTACTTGAGAAAATTCTCCATCCTTTTTGAGTAATTATGGGAAGCCTTTAACTGGGGTACTTACTACCTTCCCACAACTCAGGGTGCACAGTCTACACAAATTCTACCCAAGATAATAGCATGAGTCAACCATTAGGTAGGAGCCAGATACACATTGAAAAGGCCTCTATCTTTAAAAGGGCCAGTTTTTAAAAATCTTTTTAAAAAAATATTTTTTAGTGATTTCAGAGAGGAAGGGAGAAGGAGAGAGAGACAGAGACAGAAACATCAATGATGAGAGTGAATCATTGATCAGCTGCCTCCTGCACACCCCACACTGGGGCTTGAACCTGCAACCTGGTCATGTGCCCTAACTGAAAATTGAACCATGACCTCCTGGTTCATAGGTTAATGCTCAACCACTGAGCTATGCCAGTTGGGCAAAAGGGCCAGTTTTAAAATGTTTATTGATTGATTAATTTTAGAAAAAGAGAGGAAAGGGATGTGAAGAAGGAGAGAGAGAGAGAGAGAGAGAGAGAGAGAGAGAGAGAGAGAGAGAGAGATTTGTTGTTCTCATTTATGCATTCATTGGTTGCTTCTTGTATGTGTCCTAACCATGGATTGAACTCGAAACTTCAGCATGTTGGGACCACACTCTAACCAAATGAGCTACCTGGCCAGGGCAAAAAGGTTCAGTTTGAAAACTACCACTTTTGCTCTAGCAGGTTTGGCTCAGTGGATAAAGTGTCGGCCTGCGGACCGAAGGGTCCCAGGTTTGATTCTGGTCAAGGGCACATACCTCAGTTGCAGGCTCCTCCCTGGCCTAGCCCCTGGTCAGGGCTCCTGCAGGAGGCAACCAATCAATGCACATCTCTCACATAGCTACTTCTCTCTGTCTTTCCCTTTCTCTTACACACTCTCTAAAAATCAATGGAAAAATATCCTCAGGTGAGGATTTTTTTTAAAAAGAAAGAAAGAAAATGACCACTTCCCAGTGTGCCAGGAGACAGCCTTAGTTCATACCATTATCTCTAGCAAATACCTCAGGAGACTTCACCAGCCAAAATTACATCATTGCTCAGCATCACTGCCAAAGACAGGACCTACGCACATATCCGCAGACAGCACTTACCAAACCAGTTTGTGCTTGGACCACAGTTTATGGCCAATGCTCAGCTAGACACATTGTGAAGACAGCTGTCCCACAGAAACCTGCTCATGCTCCTGCTGAAAGGGCAGGCCTTGCGGAGACCTTCCCACGCAGCACACTGTGAAACTGACTTAACATGGGCCTGAGCATACATCCATGCCTAATCTAGTTCATAGTGCAAGACTATGAACTATCCAAGACAGGCATAGGCCATATCCAGATTCACAGACCCCAGCTCAAGTCCATGCAGAATGATCTTAGCTTACTCCCAGCAATTTAAGTATACACCTATCAAGCACAAGGTTCCCAAACCGGAACTCAGACCTGCTCAGACTGAGGTCCTCACAGCATACATCTACCAGGCACAGTGACCCCAAACCATAGCTCCTTTAGGATAAACTCTCAAGAAGAGGGCCCAACCCATGCCACCCCTCGGTAGCTCTCCCTCACAGACTGGATGCAGACCCATTGTCCCACTGGGTACATCCTGATGGGGCTGTGACTCACACCAAGGCCCCCTTACTTTCCACTAAACAGCAGAAAGGAAGAGTTCCTTGCTTTAGACTGACAATCCCTGCAATGCCACCAACAGTGACCAACTGTCCAGGACTCTGTCCTGGTTTGAGAACTGAAAGTATCTGTTCTTGAGAAATCCCCCAGGACCAGGAAAGCTGGGAAAGTTGGTCACTCTGAAGGCCCACCCTCCTTACTCCTGTGATGGAATGTGTATCACCCACTACTGAGGAGAGTGCTCCAGCTCTGAGTGCAGGGAAGGGCCTGGCCCCACTCAGTGCCCAGAAGTCACCGGAGCCCCGCACTTGACCTGAAACTGTAGGACTACTACTGCTCATTCTGTGGCAGCTGGGCACTTCTCCCTACAAGCCGCTGATGCCACCTCCCTCTCTTCTGCCTGCCAGATTATCTTTACTAACATTGGGAATTCAAGGGCCCTTCATGCCTCTCATGATGACTAAGTCTGCACCAACACTTCCCAGCAGATTCTACACACAATTACTGCAGCCTTACAGGGTCATTATAGGTGGCCCTTGCTGCCATTTGCTGGGAGCGAGCCTGATTCAACAGCCCCTCCCTCCTTCTCAGCTGCTTTTCCAGCAGCAATAGGCAGGCCAGGCTGTGGTCTCCTCTCCCACCTGTTCCTGGGAGTTCAGGAATCCCAGGTGCAGGTCTCAGGGCTCCAGGCTTTCAGAAACACAGCCCTCCAGCGTGAGAGGTGCCCAGCTTTATTGAACCCTGTCGTGGGGACCCAGAGGCAAGCAACAGGGGTTTTCTGTCTGTGGGGACCTAAGATCTACAGGGGTTGAGGTATGCCTGGGAACACAGGGTCACACTGCAAGTCCAAGGGTGGGATTAGCCAGGGCTTGTTGAGGAGGGGACACTTGAAAGGAGATTCACAGGTCAGTTGTGCAAAGAAGGGGATCTTGGTGGAGGTCTGCTAGGGCCCAGAAAACAGAATCCACAGGGACATGGGATGGCAGAGTGGTGAGAGGGAAAGTAGGTAGAGGCAGGAACAGAATCCAGGGGCCTGAGGGAGGAGAGAGCTTCACAGAGAATGTTGGGGCCCAGTGTCAGATCCCCCAACCAGGTTTAGTAGGGGAGGGCTGGAAAAGCAACCTTTGGTGCTGAATAGTGGGTGTTTCAGAAACTCTAATCTGAGTGTGGATTGCTTGTTGTATGATCAATGATGGCATGATGATGTTGTTTGCGTGGGGGCTATCTCATTCTGTTCTTACTCTTGGCCTGTAGATGGTTCCTCTGTGGAACAGGGGCTCCATTTGAATGTGCTGGACAGCGAATGTGCATGGGTTCTGTTTCTGCAGTGGCTATGATATAGTTTGTTATGTTACAGCAAGGGCATGTGTTTAGGCCTCAGGGTGGCTTTCCCATGGTATGCTCAGTGTATGCAGTAGGCATAGGCCCAGTCTTACTGGGAGACTGTCTCCTGGTGGTGCCCTGTATTGGCCCTGATATAGATCAGGTAGTCCATGGCTTCATCCTGTTTGTTAAGTCATGGGGTGGGTATAGGAGTTAGTCTGGTCATGCGGTGTCTCCTTGTGGACTGAACCATTCTGTTGGCAGGGGCTCGGGTTGGCCTCTCTCCTGGCTTGCTGTGTGATGTGTGTATGTATGTTTATTCTATTATAGGTGGTAGCTGCATAAAAGTTTGCTGCTATAGATATATCTGGTATAGATATAAACCCTCATCTGATAGATCCCCTCTTAGTGTGCTGAAGACTGCTCTGTTCTAGGGCTCTCTGTGAAGCAGTGGAGAGGTGTCTTTGATTTTAGGTGCTTTAAAACAGGGAGAAGCATGCAGTGCTCCTCCCCCCCCCACCTCATTTTCATCAATGGGACAAAACTCACCCTTCTCCCTCTGTATTGCCAAGAGCAACTGGGCATGAGAGATGTCTATTGGTATTCAGTGGAAGGCAGAATGGCTGATTTTGCAGGGCTCAAAAAGGGATTGGGAGAACGGGGACTTTATTATCCTGTGGGAAAAAGGCATACATCCCAAGGACAGGATGTGAGGTGGTGTGGGGGAATGGCTCCTGAATGGGAACAGCTTAAAAGGGGGAGAACACCGCACTGGGGGGGGAGGAAGAAGAGAAGAGCTAGGAAGGAGGTCCCTAAATTATGTGCCACTTTACATAGGTGTGCTCCTTCTGGGCTCTAGGGGTCCTGAGGTATTGTCCTCAGTCCTCAGGACTAGTATGGCAGAGCCCCTAGGCTGATCATCTTTGGGCATAAGCAGCCTACCCATTTTCTACCATGTATCCTATAAGTACCATGACAAGAAAAAGACAGGGAAGCACTTAATTAGGAAATAAGGTGTATCCAAGACACCACTCCTGATCTTTCCACCAGCCTGACTTTGTAGTTTTGAATCACGCACCTGAAAGCTTATGTCAAGAACTGCTTAAGGTCTTACACATCAGGTAAAGGAAGACAGAAGACTAAGTAATTCAGACTAACCCATCTAAAGATAAATAAAAAAGGTGGACAACACATATGAAAAGATATTTTCAAAGCCATAAAAGAGCTACAATGTTGTGAGCAATGATATGAATTAATGAATAGATATAGAGATGGAGAAATTAATAAATACATGATAGAGCAAGCACAGTGAAATGTTAATGGTAATGCCGAAACTGGTTTGGCTCAGTGGATAGAGCGTCGGCTAGCGGACTGAAAGGTCCCAGGTTTGATTCCAGTCAAGGGCATGTACTTGGGTTGCGGGCACATCCCCAGTAGGAGATGTGTAGGAGGCAGCTGATCAATGTTTCTCTCTCATCGATGTTTCTAACTCTCTATCTCTCTCCCTTCCTCTCTGTAAAAAATCAATAAAATATATTTTAAAAAAATGTTAATGGTAAAATTAAGGTGGTGGGTGTATGGTTGTACATTGTAAAAATCTTTCATTTTTTCTTTCACCTTATTATTTCATAATAAAATGTTGGAAAAACCTTGAAACAAACATAATGGGAGAAGTTTATACACTCCATGGAGGAAAATGTAAAACTTGTTTTTTTAAATATGTATTTTTATTCATTTCAGAGAGGAAAGGAGAGGGCAAGAGAGATAGCAACAGCAATGAGAGAGAATCATTGATTGGCTGCCTCCTGCACGCCCCATACTGGAGATCGAGCTTGCAACCTGGGCATGTGCCCTTGACTAGAATCGAACCTGGGACCCTTCAGTCCACAGGTCAATGCTCTATCTACTGAGCAAAACCAGCTAGGGCAAATATAAAACTTTTATAAGGACTATTAAAGAAGACATAAACAAATGAAAAGCTATACTATGTTCAAAGTTTAGAAGACTGAATATTATTGTTGGAAGAGATCATCTGGAGGACATGACCACTAGTTGACAATTGAGCTGGACCTAGGCAGTCTGAGGCTACTTCCTCCCTGCCCTATCACTGGAATGTACATCTAGCCCATTTCCACATTAGGAGCTGTTTCAAGAACATAGCCTTGGATGGAACTGGAGAGCATTATGCTAAGTAAAATTAGCCAGTCAGAGAAAGATAAATATCACATGATCTCACTCATTTATGGGATACTAGAGGCCTGGTGCACAAAATTTGTGCATGAGTAGGGTTGCTAGGCCTGGCCGGTAATCAGGGCCAATCTCTGGGGAGATCGGCAGGGCAATTGTGGGGCCCCCGCTGGTACCAGCCTTGGCCAGCCTGGGGCCTGTGGGCTAGGGGCAGCTCCTGTGTGGAGTGTATGGCCCCTGGTGGTCAGTGCACATCATAACAACTGATTGTTCTACCATTCGGTCGATTTGCATAGGCTGTTATTATCTACACTAATAAAAGAGAAACATGCAAATTAACCTTCACTCTGCACTCTGCTACACCCATCAGCCAATCAGGAGCAAGTATGCAAATTAACCCAACTAAGATGGCGGCGGCCATGAAGCTGGAGCGAGCAGGAAGCTTGGGTTGCCCCCAGCAATGGAGGAAGCCAAGCTTTCTACCTACCCTGGCCAGCCCTGGGCTCTGCTCAAGGCTACAAAGTTTCAATTATAGAAGATAAATAAATCCCAGATACCTGCTTCCAGCCTGCCCTGGCCTCCACTCAAGGAGGCACAGGAAAAAAAAGAAAAAAGAAAAAAAGGAGAGGCTGGGAGCTTGGGTTGCCAGGAGGTGTGGCCAGCCTGAAAACTGCCCTCGGTCCCTCACCCAGGCTGGCCAAGCACCCCAGTGGGACACCCTCACCTTGAAGGGGCTGTGGCCAGCCTGCAAACAGCCATCAGCCCCTCACCCAGGCTGGCCACACCCCCATAGGGTGAGGGTCCCCACTGGGGGACTTGGCCAGACTGCAAACAACCATCAGCCCCTCACTCAGGCTGGCCAGGCACCCCAGTGGGGACCCCCACCCTGATCCGGGACACCCTTCAGGGCAAACCAGCCAGCCCCCACCCATGCACCAGGCCTCCATCCTATATAATGAAAGGGGTAATATGAAAATTGACCTTAACAGCAGAACGACTGAGAATGACTGGTCACTATGACACACACTGACCACCAGGGGGCAGACAGTTAATGCAGGAGCTGCCCCCTGGTGGTCAGTGCGCTCCCAAATGGGGAACTGTGCTCAGCCACAAGTCAGGCTGATGGCTGCCAGCACAGTGGTGGTGGCGGGAGCCTCTCCCTCCTCCTCAGCAGCACTAAGGATGTCCAACTGCAGCTTAGGCCTGCTCCCCGCTGGCAAGTGGACATCCCCCGAGGGCTCCTGGGCTGCCAGAGGGATGTCCGACTGCCAGCTTAGGCCTGATCCCCCAGGGAGTGGGCCTAAGCCAGCAGGTGGACATCCCCGGAGCTGTCCCAGACTGCGAGAGGGCACAGGCCGGGCTGTGGGAACATCCCCCCCATTGCAGAAATTTTTGTGCACCGGGCCTCTAGTATAGGATAATGAACAACATAAACTGAGGAACAAAAACAGATCCAGAGACAGAGAAGCACGATCAGACTGTCAAACTTCAGAGGGAAGGTAGGGGAGGGTGGGGGTAAGGGGAAGAAATCAACCAAAGAACTTGTATGCATGCATATAAGACTAACCAATGGACACAGACACCGGGGGGGGGGGGGTGAGAGCATGAGTGGGGGGATGGGGGGGCAATGGGGCAATAAGGACACACATGTAACACCTTAATCAATAAAGAAAAAATGAAAACAAACAAAATAAAACAAAAAAATCAATAAAAACATATTGAAAAAAAGAACACAGCCTTGAGAGAGGAAGGTGTTGTTGAGACCAGAATATGTGACTGAACCCAGTAGAGGCCTCTATGTAAACTTTTAAGATTCTGGTGGGCAGATGTGGGGATCTATTAGTCTTGCGGCTGCCCAGGACAAATCTTGTATGTAAGTTTCCTTGCTTATTAAAACTGCCATCTACCAATCTGAAGTGTTCTTCCTCTTTCTGCTGTATCTCCCTGCCCTCCGTGTACAGGGGCCAGTTTCAAATTTCATTTGGAGAATGAACCAACAATTGTAAGAGACAAATGATGTATAGATTCAATGCAATTACAATGAAAACTCCGCAAGTTTTCTTTGTGGATTTTGATAAACTGATTCAAAAACATATATGGAAATCCACAGGGCCAAGGATATTTAAGACACCCATGAAGAACAGGGTGGAAAGAATTGCTCTACCAGGTATCAAGACTTATTGTAGGGGTGGCGGGCGGGCGGACGGAGGGGAGGGGTGGCGGTGGAGGAGGAAGAGACACTATGGTAGCAGAGGAGGTGAGGAGTGCCGGTGGTACCGGGCTGGGGGAGCCGCAGGTTCTCGGGGAAGACAAGGATGATGTACAAGCTTTACATCGGGAACCTGAGCCCCGCCGTCACCGCCGATGACCTCCGGCAGCTCTTCGGGGACAGGAAGCTGCCCCTGGCGGGACAGGTCCTGCTGAAGTCTGGCTACGCCTTCCTGGACTACCCGGACCAGAACTGGGCCATCCGCGCCATCGAGACCCTCTCGGGTAAAGTGGAATTGCATGGGAAAATCATGAAAGTTGATTACTCAGTCTCTAAAAAGCTCAGGAGCAGAAAAATTCATATTAGAACTATCCCTCCTCACCTGCAGTGGGAGGTCTTGGATGGACTTTTGGCTCAGTATGGGACAGTGGAGAATCTCGAACAAGTCAACACAGACACAGAAACTGCGGTTGTCAATGTCACATATTCAACAAGAGAAGAAGCAAAAACAGCCATCGAGAAGCTGAGTGGTCATCAGTTTGAGAACTATTCCTTCAAGATTTCCTACATCCCAGATGAAGAGGTGAGCTCCCCTTCGCCCCCTGACCGAGCTCAGCGTGGGGACCGCTCTTCCAGGGAGCAAGGCCACGCCCCTGGGGGCTCTTCTCAGGCCAGACAGATTGATTTCCCGCTTCCGTTCCTGGTCCCCACCCAGTTTGTTGGTGCCATCATCGGAAAGGAGGGCTTGACCATAAAGAACATCACTAAGCAGACCCAGTCCCTGGTAGACATCCATAGGAAGGAAAACTCTGGGGCCGCGAAGAAGCCCATCACCATCTATGCCACCCCAGAGGGGACTTCGGAAGCGTGCTGCATGATTTCAAGAAGGAGGATTCTCATAAGGAGGCTGATGAGACCAAAATTTTGAATATATCATCCCACTCCCTCCTGGCTTGCAAAATTTCTGCCGAGAACTCCACCGATAATATGGAAACTCTGAGAACTGAAGAGATTCCTCTGAAAATCTTGGCCCACAATCGCTTGGTTGGAAGACTTATCAGAAAAGAAGGCAGAAATTTGAAGAAAATTGAACATGAAACTGGGACCAAGATAACAATTTCATCCTTGCAGGATTTGAGCATATACAATCCTGAAAGAACCATCACTGTGAAGGGCACAGTTGAGGCCTGTGCCAGTACTGAGATGGAGATTATGAAGAAGCTACGTGAGGCCTTTGAAAATGACATGCTGGCTGTAAATCAACAAGCCAACCTGATCCCGAGGTTGAACCTCAGCGCACTTGGCATCTTTTCAACAGGATTATCTGTGCTGCCTTCACCTGCAGGGCCCCGAGGACCTCCCCCTGCTCCCCCCTACCACCTGTTCGCTACCCACTCTGGATACTTCTCCAGCTTGTACCCCCCTCACCAGTTCAATCGTTCCCACATCATCACTCTTACCCGGAGCAGGAGATCGTGAATCTCTTCATCCCGACCCAGGCCGTGGGGGCCATCATCGGGAAGAAGGGCACGCACATCGAGCAGCTGGCTCGGTTTGCGGGGGCCTCCATCATGATTGCCCCAGCGGAAGGCCCAGACGTCAGTGAAAGGATGGTCATCACCACCGGACCGCCAGAAGCCCACTTCAAGGCTCAGGGGCGGATCTTTGGGAAACTGAAAGAAGAAAACTTCTTTAACCCCAAAGAGAAGGTGAAGTTGGAAGCCCACATCAGAGTGCCCTCTTCCACTGCTGGCCGGGTGATCGGCAAGGGCGGCAAAACCATGAATGAAGTGCAGAACCTAACCAGCGCAGAAGTCATCGTGTCTCGTGACCAAATGCCCGATGAAAACGAGGAAGTGATCGTCAGAATTATTGGGCATCTCTTTGCGAGCCAGACCGCACAGCGCAAGATCAGGGAAATCATACAACAGGTGAAGCAGCAGGAGCAGAAATACCCTCAGGGAGTCGCCTCACAGCGCTGCAAGTGAGGCTCCCACAGGCACCAGCAAAACAACGGATGAATGTAGCCCTTCCAACACCTGACATAACGAGGCCAAACACAGCCAGCAAGATTGGGAGCAAACCAAAGACCATCCTGAGGAATGAGAAGTCTGCGGAGGCACAAGGGCTCTGCAGAGGCCCTGAGGACCTGGTGGGCAGGAGAGGGGGCGGGGGTTGGGGGGAGCCGGGCTGTTCACCGCCCAGCCTTCCGCCTCCCGGGGCCTCTGCAGGCTGCCCAGCCAGCCACTTCACAGCCCACTCGGATCTCTCCGCAACTCCCACCACGCTATCCCTTTTAGTTGAACTAACATAGGTAAAGGTGTTCAAAGCAAAGCAAAGTTCACTTTCCTTTTGTGGAAAATTGTCTCTGTACATGTGTGTACATATTAGAAGGGGAAAGATGTTAAGATATGTGGCCTGTGGGTTACACAGGGTGCCTGCGGCGTTAATATATTTTAGAAATAATATATCAAATAACTCAACGAACTCCAATTCTTAATCAAGTATTAATTTTTTTTTCTTTTTAAAGAGAAATCAGGCTTTTCTAGACTTTAAAGAATAAAGTCATTCTTTGGGAGGTCTAATGGTTTAGTAAGGAGCTTCAAGGCCACCCACACAAATCCACCAGAGGGAAATCTGGTCAGGACACTCGCGGCAGCTCCGGATCACCTGTGTATGTCAACAGAAGGGATACCGTCTTCATCCCTGTCAAGCTCACACCCATTTCTTTTTGCTTCAGGGGTTTTAAACTGGTTTTGCATACTGTTCTATACGTCTGTCTCTGTTTATCTCTCCCCGGCCTTCCTCCCTCCCGTCCTTCTCCACACCCATCCTTTTAGTCCCCACACCCCTCTGCCTCAGTCCCACTCTCTGGGCACCCCTGGCAAAGCAGTGCTCTGAGTATCACATCACACAGAAGGAACAAAAGTGAACACACAAACCAGCCTCAACTTACACTTGGTTACTCAACAGAACAAGAGTCAATGGTACTTGTCCTAGCTTTTCAGAAGAGAAAACAGAAACCCATCGAACCAACCAAAACAAAGAAAAACCCCACAAAGAATATATTTAGTCTTTTTTACATTTTGTTGTATAAGCCATCCATTTTCTGCAAAATGATTTCTTTCTTTTGAAAAAAAAATGTGGAAGAAAATAGCAATTTACATGAGGTCATTGGCCCAGGGCGTTAAATTTACAGATTTTTTTTTAAAGAGAAAAACATACAAAAAAAGCTACCTTAGGTGTTTTTTGTTTGTTTGTTTGTTGTTGTTTTTTTAAATATATTTTATTGATACTTTACAGAGAGGAAGGGAGAGAGATAGAAAGTCAGAAACATCGATGAGAGAGAAACATCGATCAGCTGCCTCCTGCACATCTCCTACTGGGGATGTGCCCGCAACCCAGGTACATGCCCTTGACCGGAATCGAACCTGGGACCTTTCAGTCCGTAGGCCGAGGCTCTATCCACTGAGCCAAACCGGTTTCGGCTGTTTGTTTGTTTTTTTACCTCAGCACCTTGCTCTTGTGTTTTCCTTAGAGATTTTGTAAAGCTGATAGAAGCATTTTTTAATTTTTTAATAAAAATGAGTTGGAAAAAAATACAATATCAGCTGCCAGCCTGGAGGTGACAGTCCAAGTGTGCACTACCCTCTGTGTGCCGCCTTCCGCCAGCCAGGAGCCCACGCGGCCTTCTTTTGGCCAAACCTTTGAAAATTTTTATTTAAAAAGAAAGATGACCAAGAGACACAGAGAAGATGTTGGAGATGTCCTGAATCTCATTAGGGTACGTGCCATGAGGGCTTTTGTGCTAAAGAATGGACATGTACTGGTTTCTGTGAACAAGCCATTTTACCATCAGACTGCAATGCCAGTTTCCTCTACTGCAAACAGTGTTCTGTGACAAAAACAAACAAACAAAAAGGAATATATCCAGCTAACAAGAAAAAAAAGACTTATTGTAAAGCTATAATGATTAATAGAGTGTGGTGTTAATGCAAAGAAGATAAGTAAGCCAGTGGAGCAGAATAGAGAGCCCAGAAATTGACTGCTCTATATATGTACATTATATAACAAAGATGGCACTACACAGCAGTGAGGAAAAAATAGTCTTTTCAACAAATGATGTTGGTACAATTATCTAAATGCATTTTTTTAAAAAAAAATGAACTTGGACCCTCTACATCATACCACACACAAAATCAATGCCAGGCTGATTAAAATTCTAAATGTAAAAGACTAGCCCAGCTGGAATGGCTCAGTGGTTGAACATCGACCTATGAACCAGGAGGTAGGGTTTGACTCCCAGTCAGGGCACATGCCCAGGTTGCAGGCTCGATCCCCAGTGTGGGGCATGCAGGAGGCAGCCAATCAATGATTATCTCTCATCATTGTTGTTTCTATCTCTCTCTCCCTCTCCCTTCCTCTGCGAAATCACTAAAAATATCTTTAACAAAAAAAATCTAAAAAATGATATCGTTTGACTCCCACCTATGCACCAATCACTGAGCTTATTCTACATTTCTCCTTTGCTCCCAATTTAAGTTGTATTTCTACTTTGTCAGAGAATGTTCTTCAACTTTTATCTTCATATTTCTTTTAGTCTTAGATTTATAATTAAACCTATTCAATTCTCATTATCTGTTCTTTTGCCAAAATTTTCTAATCTTCTCTTAATTGGATAAAACTTGATCTCTAGTGGAAACCTCAGCAAGAGTTCCTGAATACAAAATTTCTTGAATTCTAAAAATTTAAACCTAAAATCCTTGGCTCACACTTTTTACTTGCATTTTTAAAAAAATGTTTTCTCACACTTACTCTTTTTTTAAAAAAATATATTTTATTGATTTTTTTACAGAGAGAAAGGGAGAGAGATAGAGAGTTAGAAACATCGATGAGAGAGAAACATCGATCAGCCACCTCCTGCACATCTCCCACTGGGGATGTGCCCGCAACCCAGGCACATGCCCTTGACCGGAATCGAACTCGGGACCCTTCAGTCCGCGGGCCGAAGCTCTATCCACTGAGCCAAACCGGTTTCGGCCTCATACTTACTCTTTATAATCCTGTCATGTAATTTAATTCCACCTGATTTTCATTTCTTGTAGGTTACTTGTTTTTTTAATTTAATTTAATTTTTGTCTGTAGACACAAAGGGTTTTTTCTTTATCATTAATATCTGTATTACTAAATCAGGGTTGACAGTGAATCTTCCTAGATGTACAATGGGCTCTTTAAATATGTAGAATCAGGTGTTCTTTTTTATGTATTCTTTTATTTTCAAAATGTTTAAAATTTTAATATTAAATATTAGTTCTGCATTATTTGCTTTTTCTTTTTTAGAGATTTCTGATATATTTTATCTATCAGTTTCCTCTTTACCTCTTTACTTTGTTTTGGTTCTCTTGGCTCTTTTTCATTTTCATTTGTTCTTTCCCTTACTGTATTTTTCGACCATATCCTTTCTCCCTTGGTTGCTTTGTCATTTAGTCTTCTGATATGAATTTGTCTTTTTCTTCAATTTCTTTCCTAAGTTCAGTCAGCCCTCACTTTTCATTTTCACGTTTGTGTCTATTGTGAGTTTTTGAATTTCTGATTTATAGTATTCTTTCATATATGAAATTGCTTGTTTAATATATTATAATCCATGCTTTTCTCTGCTCTGTGGTTGTTTTTATTGGGGGTTGATTATTTTTATCAGCTGAAAAGTTTTGATTCTTTTTTTTTTTTTTCAGTTGATCAGCAGCCTAGCCAGGTTCTAGCCAGGTTCTAGCCAGGTTCGGTCTTTATTGTCCTGTTACATCTGTATTTATACCAATTGATTTTATTTTATTTTTTTGGGGGGGGCGATCACTTTTGTTATATTTATTGTTTGCCTGTGTTTATGACCAGCAGGGTGGGAGTGTTTCCTTTAAAATGCTTTGCCCGAGCCAAAAATACCCCACCCCCTGTGCCCCTGGAGTGGGCAGCTGTCCCCTTGCAACATCTGTGGAAAGAATACAGGATGGGCGGCAGGCAGGGCCTCCCTCCACATGCTCCCCAGGCCTCTGCCAGCCTCGGCCTCTCTGAAAACAAAAACACAAAACCAGGAAGAAGCAAAGCGCCGCCCAGCTCCGGCTAGGGCCCGCCAGGCTGGGTTTGCACACTGCTCTCCCACACGGCCGCCTCTCTTTCCCCTCAGGCCGCCTTCCTCCCCCTTTCCCTGGACTCCTCTCAGGCTGCTCCCCTCACGGCACCTCGGCCCAACCAGCCTGTCTTCCCTGGGATGCCTGCAGGAAGATGCTGTGATGTTCACAGCGCCCACGTGCTATCCAACAGGCCTGGGGTGCCCCTCACCCCTGCCCCGCTATCTCCAGCTGATTCTGGCCGGGGCCCTTCCCAACCACTTGTCGCCTGGACCCTGAGACAGCACTCCGGCAGAGGGGTGTCCCACCAGCCCCACGCTGGCTTGGAGGGAGCACACCTCGGGGCTTGCAGCAAGTCCTGCAATAACCCTTCACGCCTCATCTCGCCCCCTCCCCCCAGGAAGGGAGGCTGGGGCCCTTCTCTAGCCCGGCAGGCCCCTCACAAGTACATCTTCATGGCCTCGTGCATCGTGGGGCAGTAGCGGGCGTGCAGCTGGGCCAGCAGCGCCCGGGACGTGGCCTCGAGGCGTGTGCCCTGGCTCTTCTTGTTCCACACGTGGACGGCGTAGGTGGCGTTGAGCAGCCGGGGCAGCTCCTCGGGGCTGATCTCCTCGAAGTACTTCTTCCAGTCCTGCCAGGGGATGGGGTAGAAGGCCTCGCAGGGCAGGGCGCACACGCCGCGGCAGGCGTGGCTCTCGCCCAGGCTGCGGATGGAGCACCACTTCTGAAGACCCGTGTGAGGAGCTGCGGGCTCTGGTGGCCCCAGATCCAGCCGTTGTAGTGGGCCACGAAGTCCCGCATGCACAGCGCCACGAACTCATGGTGGCGCTCGAAGGCCAGGAAGGCGCCGTTGAGGACGTAGCGGGACTGGGTGCCCAGCGTGTTGGTCAGGTTCCCCAGGTTCTTGAGGACGATGAAGTCCGTGTCCAGGTAGATGCCCCCGGGCGCCAGCCGGGCGGCGTTGGACAGCACGGGCAGCGGGTAGGGCTCCCAGCGCCCCTGCCTGGCTGCGTGCCAGGCGGCCAGCGGCGTGGCCCGGAACAGCTCCTGCAGGTCCAGCGGCAGCACCGGCACGTTGGGGAAGCAGCGCAGCAGCAACAGGCCCAGGTGGCGCGGGAGGGAGCCATTGCGGCCGCGTAGCCCCTTCATCAGCACCGTCACCTGCCACTCGGGGTGCGCCCAGGCTGCCGACTCCACCGAGCACATGAACAGGAAGTTGGGGTTGGTCCGGTCAGAGTTCTCCAGGAAGAAGATGTTACCCGGAGGTGGGGTGCTGGAGGGCCGCCTGGGGGGCTCCAGGCGGGGGCAGGGGATGTCGACCTGCGGGTTAGAGAGCTGTGCTGGGCTCCCGGGCTCCCCCGCGATGTGCCAGTAGATCATGACGGAGACCAAGCACATGAAGTTGAAGCTGATGAGGAAGAGGGTGCAGCACCCAAAAGTTTTGATTCTTGCTTTGTTTTCCTTATAGTAGTTTTGTGTGGATGTTGGGTTCCTTTTCCTAATCTACACTAATAAAAGAGAAAAATGGTAATTGGCCTACGACACTACCCTTTTCATTGGCTAATCAGGGCTCTATGCAAATTAACTGCCAACTAAGATTGGCAGTTAACTGCCAACAAGATGGCGGCTAATTTGCATATGTAGGCACAATGCAGGGAGGTGAAAGGGAAAGCAGGAAGAAGCCCCCTGCCACTGACAGTGATCGGAAACCCAGGGGGGAGCTAAGAGCTGGGGGGCAGGGCAAAGGCGGCCCTGGGGCCGCCTTTGCCCTGCCCCCCAGCCATGATCGGAGAATCAGGCGCCTTTGCCGCCCTGGCCAGTGATAGCAGGAAGTAGGGGTGGAGCCAGCGATGGGAGCTGGGCACAGTCGAAGCTGGCAGTCCCGGGAGCTAGGGGTCCCTTGCCTGGGCCTAAAGCGGAGCCCGCGATCGCGGGGCCACTGCAGCTCCGGGTCCCCGCTGCCTGAGCCCGACGTTTCAGCCAGAGGCGTTTGGCCTGGGCAGGGGCAGAGCCTGCAACCTCGGGGAGCTGGGGGTCCCCTGCCCAGGCCTGACACCTCTGCCGGAGGCCTCAGGCCTGGTCAAGGGGCCAATCCGGTGATTGGTGATCGGAGGGTGATGAGGATCAACTCCTCTGGCCGAGGCATCAGGCCTGGGTGGGGGCCGAGCCGAGGATTGGGGGGATATGATGGTCCCCTTGCCCAGGCCTGAAGCCTGGGTCAGAGGCGTCAGGCTTGGGCGGGGGGTGGAGCAAGCGATCAGAGGGAGATGGGGGTCTCCTGCCCAGGCATGATTCCTGGGCCAGAGGCCTCAGGCCTGGGTGGGGGCCAGAGCCAGTGATCAGGGGGAGATAGGGGTCCCCTGTCCAAGCCTGACACCTCTGGCGGAGGCGTCAGGCCTGGGCAAGGGGCTGATCCTGCGATTGGAGGGTGATGGGGGTCAACGCCCGAGGGCTCCCAGTATGTGAGAGGGGGCAGGCTGGGCTGAGGGACACTCCCCCCCCCATACACACACCCAGTGCACGAATTTCGTGCACCGGGCCCCTAGTCATTATATAAATGGTGCTGGAACTTTCTGGTTCAGCAGTAAGAGTTGATGTTATACGAAAAAAGGGGTTTGGATGCTTTATTTGGTTTATTGGTTCAAGAGCACCCTCTTCTGTCGATACAATAAAGTACAATTTCATGCCCTGCCAGGTATGACTCAGTTGGTTGGAGCATTGTCCAGTACACCAAAGGGTCGTGGGTTTGATTCCCCATCAGGGCATATACCCAGGTTGCAGGTTTGATTAATGTTTTTCCCTCTTTCTCTCTTCCTATCCTCTCTCTCTCTGTCTCTCTCTCTCTTAAAAAAAGTACTATTTAATAAGTGATATGTTTGAAGGGAGGATTCACTTGAATTTTTTATTTTGCAATGCTATTCTCCAATGGGTACTTCTCTCTTCCAAGTCACTGCCTTCTTCCTTCTCAAGTCTTTAGTTCTGTGCAGTTTTCAGGTCCCCTTTTTTTTTTGACTCTTAGTGCTCTAATCCAACAGGTCTCAAAACTGTTATTAGTATTTACTTAGTCAGGGTTGGCCTTTTTCCTGAGTGTGAACTCTAAATGATGGTATCATGTTTTACCTCTGCTGGTAACCTGCAGAAGCCCCCTCTTTTCCTCACAATTCCTACCTGACATTTCATATAAATAAGTAGTCCTTTCTGACTGGCTTCTTTCACTTAGCATGATGTATTCAAAGTTCATCTATATTGTAACAGGTATTGGCATTTCATTCCTTTTTATAGGCAAATAATATTCTGTTATATGGATATACCACAATTGTTTATCCATTATTCAGTTGTTAGACATATGGGTTGTTTCTACTTTTTGGCTATTAAAAACAGTGCTGCTATGAACATTCATGTACAAATTTTTATGAGAACATATGTTTTCATTCCCCTTGTCTATATACCTAGAACTGAAATTCCTGGGGCATAAGGGAATTCTATAACATTGTGAGGAATGGTCAAGTTGTTTTCCAAACTGGCAATAAGTACCATTTTACATTTCCATTTCTCGACACCCTTGCCAAAACTTCTTATTGTCTATCTTTTTTACTATAGCCCTCCTAGTGTGAAGTAGTGTCTCAACATGGTTTTGGTTTGCAATTACCTAATGATTTGTGATGCTGACTCTCTTTTCATGCCCACATTGTCCATTTGCATATCTTCTTTGGAGAATGTCTATTCAAGCCCTTTATCAATTTTTAAATTGGGCAACTTGTTTAAAGTCTCTTTATGTATTCTGGATACAAGTACCTTGATAGAGAAAACATTTACAGATATTTTCATCCATGCTGTGGGTTGTCTTTTCACTCTCTTGATGATTTATGTCACTCAAAAAATTTAAATTTTTATGAAATCCAAGTTATTTATTTTTCTTTTATCATTTGAGCCTTTTTAAAATTCTCACTATATATATAGTGTTGTTATTGTTCTTCATAGAGAGAGAGGAAGGGGGAGAGAGGAAAACATCAATGTGAGAGAAACATCGATTGGTTTACCCCCATATACACCTTATCTGGGATTAAACCCACACCCTAGGTATGTATCCTGACTGGGAGTCGAACCTGCAACCTTTTGGTGTATGGGATGATGCTCCAACAGACTGAACCACCTGGCCAGGGCATTAAAGAAACCATTGCCTCACCCTAGCCGGTTTGGCTCAGTGGATAGAGTGTTGGCCTGCAGACTGAAGGGTCCCTATTTTAATTCCGGTCAAGGGCTCCTGCCTGGGTTGTGGGCTCAATCCCCAGTGTGGGGCATGCAGGAGGCAGCCAATTGATGGTTCTCTCTCATTGTTGTAGAAGACTGGAGAAAAACCAAGCCACGCTTAAAGAAAGGGAGTTACATTTTATTATTAAATTCTGTGCAGTCCCAGAGAAAAATGTGTCTTTCAAATTCTGGGCCCCCCAACATGGAGGAAACTCTATTTATTTATACTTTTTCCAGTCCTTGTCTCCCAGATTTGAAATGAGACTTCCGGGCCTTCTGAGAAAGAAGGCCTGTGTGCTGGGAAGGGGCCATGAGACCATATCTCAAGGCCCGGCCTGGTGTCAGCACTGACAACTCTGTCTGGGGCATAGTTTACAGCCTCTCTGGAATGGGAGTAGTCTTATTTTTCTTATTATTTAAGCAAGCAAGTATTTACAGAAGCCAGAATAGCAGGGTTAAAATTTCAAACAGCAGTTTTTATATAAGATGGATGCTTCATCATCATTGATGTTTTCATCTCTCTTTCTCTCCCTTCCTCTCTGAAATCAATTAAAAAAAAAAAAGAAACCATTGCCTAACTCAAGGTCACAAAGATTTACTTCTGCAATATTTCAATAATTTATTTTTGAATATTAATTCTTTACCCAGTAACCTTGCTAAATAAACTCTTTAATTAATTATATTAATTAACTATTTTCCTTTTGGTCTTCTATGCATGTGGATATATAATCTATAAATAATGACAGTTTTAATGTTTTTCTTCCAATATTTAAGTCTTTTGTTTCTTATTATTGCTTTCTGCCCAGTATAATGTTGAATAGAAATAGTGACAGTGGAGCCTGGCCGGCATGGCTCTAACCTATGAACCAGGAGGTCATGGTTCAATTCCCGGTCAGGGCATATACCCAGTTGTGGGCTTGATCCACAGTGGGTGACGTGCAGGAGGCAGCTGATCAATGATTCTCTCTCATCATTGATGTTTCTCTCTCTCTCTCTCCCTCTCTTGTCCTCTCTGAAATCAATAAAAATATATTTTAAAAAAAGAAATAGTGAGAGTGGATATCATTGTCTGATCCTGATCTATAAAAAGCTTTCAATATTTCTCATTTAAGTTTGACGCTTGTTGTTGAAGGTTCTTTTTGTTGTTGTTGTTGTTGTTTTTATTTATTTATTTTGTTGTTGTTGTTAAGATTAAGGAAGTTTCGGCCCTGGCCAAGTAGCTCAGTTGGTTAAAGTGTTGTTCCGATACACCAAGGTTTCAAGTTTGATCCCCGGCCAGGTCACATACAAGAATCAATCAATGAATGCATAAATAAGTGGAACAACAAATCTCTCTCTCTCTCTCTCTCTCTCTCTCTCTCTCTCTCTCTCTCCCTCTCTCCCTTCTTTTCTCTCTAAAATCTCAATAAAAAATTAAGATTAAGGAAGTTCCATTCTATGTATTACTTTATAAGATTAAAGAAGTTCCATTCTATTACTGTGTGCTAAGATTTTCTTCCCCCCAATCCCCAGTTTTATTGACAAATAATCAACATACATCACTGTATAAGTTTAAGGCATAAAGCATAATTATTTTATTTCTATATACTGTGAAATGATTACCATAAGAGGTTTAACTAACATGTATCTTCTCATATAAATACAATAAAAGAAAGAAAAAGAGGGAAAAAGTTTTCTCTTTGTGATGAGAACTCTTAGGACTTACTCTCTTAACTTCCCTGTATATCATACATTAGTGATAGCTATAGTCATCATGTTGCATGTTACATCCCCAGTACTTATTTATACCTTTTGACCATATTCCTCCAATTCTCCCTCCCCCCACTCCAGTTTTTCTTTATCATGAAATTTATCAAATGTTTTTTCTACATCTACCGATATGATCATATAATTATTCTCCTTTCATCAGTTAATGTGACAAATTACATCGATTGATTTGTAAAATCTAAGTCAAGCATACATTATTGGGATAACCTAATTTACTCATTACTCCTTTTTTATATTGCAGGATTCAATTTGCTAATATTTGTCAAAGATTTTGCAACAGTGTTCATGATACAGATTAACCTATAGCTTTTATTTCTTGAACTACCTTTTTTGGGGATTTGGTATCAAGATTATGCTAGATTCATAAAACTAATTGGGAAAGGCATTCCCCATAACTATTGTCTGGAAGATTTTGCATAAATTGCAATGAATTCTTCACTGAATATGTGGTAGAAATCACTTGTGATGACACTGGGGCCTGAAGTTTATGGGAAGCTTTCTTCTTCTTCTTCTTCTTTTTTTTTTAAAATACTGACTTGATTTCTTTAATATTTATACTCATTTATCTATTTTTTTCTTAAATTACTTTCAGCAAGTTATTTTTACTGTAAGAAATTATCAATTTCTCCCAAAACTTTAACTTCATTGGCATAAAGTTCTTTATCTTATTATATATTTTTTAAGATACATTTTTGTTGATTTCAGAGAGGAAGAGAGAGGGAGAGAGAGATAGAAACATCAATGATGAGAGAGAATCATTGTTCGGCTGCCTCCTGCATGGCCACCACTGGGGATCGAGCCTGCAACCTGGGTATGTGCTCCAACCAGAAATTGAACCGTGACCTCCTGGTTCATAGGTTGACACTCAACCACAGGCCAAGCCTACACAATTTCTTAATATATTATTTATTGGGCACTTGTAATGTGCAAAGCACTGTTTAAGATGCTAGATAGAAAAAATAAACCAAGCCCCTGTTTTCATGGAGCTTACAATCTAATGGCAGAGGAAAACAATATTTTTAAAAAACAAATAAATATATAATATGACAAATGGAGACAAGTGCTATAAAGAAACTAAAGCTGTACTCACTTTGGCAGCACATATACTAAAATCAGAATAATATAGAGAAGATTAGCATGCACAAGGATGACACACAAATTCATGAAATGTTCCATATTAAAAGAAAAAGAAAAAAATAAATCTGCATAAATGATAAATGATAGAGAATAAAGGAAGAGGAATACTATTTTAATTTATTTTGTTTTTTCTTTAACAATAACATTTATTTATTTATTTATTTGTTTATTTATTTATGAATGCTATTTTATACTAAGTTGATGGTCAGGGAAGGCCTTTCTGACAGATGAAACTTGAGCAGAAACTTAAAGCAAGTGAATGAACCAGCCATGTGAATATCAGGGGAAGAAGACTGTGGACATTAAGTACACCTCCAAAGCATAATTGCCTTGCTTGATGAACAGCAAAGAAGCTAGTGTGACTGAAATGTAGGTGATAAGATCTGGATGGTAACCAGGGGCCAGGTGATATGTCATTATAGATCATGGGAAGGTCTTTGAATTTTATTCTGAGTGGGTTTAAAAAGGCAAAGGGAGGAAAATGGGGGCCATCTGTAATACTCTAAATAAATAAATAAATAAATAAATAAATAAATAAATAAATGGCAGTGGGAGGTTTAAAACAAAGTGTCATATCTGATTTCTTCTTTTAAATGATCGTTATCATTTCTATAAAGAGAATAAGGAGGCAGTGGTGTAAACCGAGAAACCAGTTGAGTCCACGGGATAGATGACAGATTGAGCCAGGGTAGAGAGGGTGTTGTGTGCTCAGAACACAAAGAAATGAGCTAGGGCTCTTGCCAATCTAGAGGTGTTTCTTAAGTGAGGGGGACAGATGAGAAAATGAGTTAGTGACCTGAAAGCCTAGACTCCTGGATCATCTCTCTCTCTCTCTCTCTCTCTCTCTCTCTCTCATAGGCACACAAACACACACCACTGGGATCCCACTATAGTCTTTCCTCCAAGGATTATTTGCCCATCCCAGGTAACAGCTGATAGCAAACAGTGCTTATGGGTGGACACTGGGAACTGAAGAGCTGGAGCTGAGTACCAGCCAAAGGGGAACTCTTGGTGCAACAAAGATTCTCTTCTGGAGAGCGAACTCAAAGGACTGCACTCTGAAAATGAGAAACAAAAAATCCTCAAGTTTTAGTTTTAGACTGCTAATGCCTTCAGGTGAGCCCTGAGGCAAGATTTGAGAGAGGCAGGGGAGAAACCAAGATGGCGGCATAGGTTAACGCTGAAGATTGCTGCCTCGAACAACCACTTCAGAAAAACAACTAAAGACAGAATGGACATCATCCAGAACCACAGGAAGGCTGGCTGAGTGGAAATTCTACAACTAGGAGGAAAGAGAATATCATACCCAGACTCAGAGGAGGCACAGTGCTGAAGTGAAATACTCAGGTGCGGAGTGCGCGCAGAGCGGGCTGGCGGTGGAGGGCGCGGTTGTTGTTTTCAATCTGGAGGGAGTTTCAGACTCGGAGCTCCAGATCCGGGCGAGTCTCTAGGGACCCAGACTCAAATGGGAGAAGTGGGACTGTCTGGCTTCGGTCGGAACTCGAAGGCAGCTTTCTCTCCGAGGTTTGCAGCCATTGCTGGGACTCTGAGAGGCAGAGCCCCTAGGGACGGAACTGAGAGCAGCCATAACTGCTCGCTCCAGCCTGCCCTGTAGATCCCCGGGGACCAGCCCCGCCCAAGCCCTGCACAGAGCCATTTGCCGGATAGCCTCAGGCAAAGGCTAGATTAGCACCGCCCTAGAGATCCAGCACAGAAGCTCTCCCACTGCAGACACAGCGGACTCTCAGAGCCAGTTAGCCTGGAGGTCAAATCACCCCCGGTATTGCCGACAACAATCAAGGCTTAACTACAAGACTGCGCACAAAGACCACTAGGGGGTGTACCAAGAAAGCATAAAAAATGCGGAGACAAAGAAAGAGTACAAAACTGTCAATGGAGGATATTGAGTTCAGAACCACACTTTTAAGGTCTCTTAAGAACTGTCTAGAAGCCGCCGATAAATGTAGTGAGATCCTCAAGAAAACTAATGAGACCCTCAATGTTATGATAAAGAACCAACTAGAAATTAAGCATACACGGACTGAAATAACGAATACTATACAGACTCCCAACAGCAGACCAGAGGAGCGCAAGAATCAAGGCAAAGATTTGAAATGCGAAGAAGCAAAAAACACCCAACCAGAAAAGCAAAATGAAAAAAGAATCCGAAAATACGAAGATAGTGTAAGGAGCCTCTGGGACAGTTTCAAGCGTACCAACATCAGAATTATAGGGGTGCCAGAAGATGAGAGAGACCAAGATATTGAAAACCTATTTGAAGAAATAATGACAGAAAACTTCCCCCACCTGGTGAAAGAAATAGACTTACAGGTCCAGGAAGCACAGAGAACCCCAAACAAAAGGAATCCAAAGAGGACCATACCAAGACACATCATAATTAAAATGCCAAGAGCAAAAGACAAAGAGAGAATCTTAAAAGCAGCAAGAGAAAGAAACTCAGTTACCTACAAGGGAATACCCATACGACTGTCAGCTGATTTCTCAACAGAAACTTTACAGGCCAGAAGGGAATGGCAAGAACTATTCAAAGTGATGAATACCAAGAACCTACAACCAAGATTACTTTATCCAGCAAAGCTATCATTCAGAACTGAAGGTCAGATAAAGAGCTTCACAGATAAGGAAAAGCTAAAGGAGTTCATCACCACCAAACCAGTATTATATGAAATGCTGAAAGGTATCCTTTAAGAACAGGAAGAAGAAGAAAAAGGTAAAGATACAAATTATGAACAACAAACATGCATCTATCAACAAGCGAATCTAAGAATCAAGTGAATAATCTGGTGATCATAATAGAATCAGGGACATAGAAAGGGAATGGACTGACTATTCTTGCGGGGGAAAGGGGTGTGGGAGATGCAGGAAGAGACTGGACAAAAATCGTGCACCTATGGATGAGGACAGTGGGTGGGGAGTGAGGGCGGAGGGTGGGGCGGGAACTGGGAGGAGGGGAGTTGTGGAGGGAAAAAAGAGGAACAAATGTAATAATCTGAACAATAAAGATTTAATTTAAAAAAAAAGATTTGAGAGAGGCAAGAAACCAAGAGAGGTTAGCAAAGCAAGCATGGACTTTGGAAGACAATGATGTGCCAATACTGGTTCATTGATTGTAACAAATGTGTACCACTCTGTGTGCATGTTTTGGGGGAGGAGGTATAGATAATTCTATATTTTCTGTACAGTTTTGCTGTGAACCTAAAACGTCTCTTTAAAAATAGTCTATTTTTAAAAATATATATATATATTATTGATTTTTTACAGAGAGGAAGGGAGAGGGATAGAGAGTTAGAAACATCGATCAGCTGCCTCCTGCACACCTCCTACTAAGGATGTGCTGGCAACCAAGGTATATGCCCTTGACCGGAATCGAACCCAGGACCCCTCAGTCCACAGGCCAACACTCTATCCACCGAGCCAAACATGTTAGGGCAAAAAATAGTCTATTTTTAAGAGAAAGAGTGAGATGCATAGAGGATTTTGTGAGAGGGGCTAATATGCATTTAATGAAAGTTCAGAAGGAAGAGAAAAAAAAAGGTGAGAAGGAATACTTAAAGAGATAAAGACTGAAAATTTCTTAAGACTGATTAAAGAAATCAATCTACTAATTTAAGAAGCCCAATGAAGCTCATGTAGGAAAAAGAAATTTATGCCTGTGTGGACAAAAGGGGCCACATGATAACCTGACAAGCTCAGGGGAGGCCTTCATGGCAGTTTTGGAGACCTAAAGTAACCACAAAGGATGGTCTGAAATTAAACGTTAACTAAAAGTAGTTATGGTGGGCAGTTACGTCCTAGGCCAGTATCTTCACTGTCAAGGTCAACCTTTACCTTAACTGAGCCTATCTGTCTTTTTGCATCTATGATAACATACCCTTGAAATGTCTGGGTAACTTGTGACTTCCCTGTATCTGGAGCCCCTGGGGCACAACCAGGTGTGCTGGGTCCCAGGACAGATACCACAAATTCCTTCATCATCATGTTAATTGTTCCTGCACCCACCTAAGTATGTGTCCATCATTTTACTTTTTATCCTATCACAGAGGTCCCCCCCCCCCCCCGCTTCGCTTAATCCCACCTCCTTAATCTATCACCAATGAATTTCATGTAACCCATCTATGTTCCTCCTTTGATTGGAATGTATAAATATGGATGTAACCCTGCCATTCTCCGGAGCACTATCTCACTTCGTTGGAGTTCTGCTTCCGGGCATATGTTGACAGTTTGGCTCAAATAAACTTACAAAAATTCTTTACAGGTTTCAATGGTTTTTACGTTAACACCTGATATATTAGCGTGAAACTTCAGAAAGTCAAATCAAAGAGAAAAAACTTAAAAGCTGCCAGAAAAGCAAGAAACAGGCCAAAACGAAGTTACTTGAGCTAAGCCATGTCACCAAACCAAAACTTAATAACTAGCCTAATTGCAGTATCAAACTCTCCCAGGACAGGAATTTTTAAACCAATCAGTCTGGAATTTCCGGTCAGCGCTAGTGAGGTAATCTGCCTGATAAAGCCCTTTTCCTTCCCCTAAGCCCACCCTAAGGGAAGGTGTCTTTGCCTGAAATAACCCACTCTTTTAACTTCTTAGTCCCAACCTCTTTCTGCCTATAAAAATCTCCCATTTTGTGGAACCTATCACAGAGCCCATCTAGTTGCTAGATGGGATGCTGCCTGATTCGTGAATTGCTTAATAAAGGCAATTAGATCTTCAAATTTACTTGATTGAATTTTGTTCTTTAACACCCTAAAAGAAACAATAATTAGAATGATAATTGAATTCTCACATGCAACTTTAGGAGCCAGAAGACAGTGAAAGATCCTCAAAATGCTAAAAAGAAGTAACCGACAACTTAGAGTTCTATACGGATGAAAACATATTTCAATAAAGAAAGTAAAATGAAGACATTTTAAGATCAACAAAACCTAAAAGAATTTATTATCAGCAGATTCCTACTAAAGGAAATTTTAAAACACTATTCTTCAGGTAGAAGAAAAATGATCCCAGACAGAAACTTAAAAATATAGCAAGGAATGTAGAGCAAAGAAAGTGGTAAATATATGGGTACTAAATAAACACTAGATAAAATAGCAATAATCAATCTTGTAAAATATGACAAAGTTTCAATTTTTCAAGATAAAAAGTTCTAGATATCTGTTGTATAACAATGTGAATATAATTAAAACTACTGAAGTGTACATATAAAATGGTTAAGATAGTAAAATAATGTTATATGCTTTTACTACCAAAAAAATCAATGACAATACCACATAAGTTGGGAGGAAGTTAAATGGAGTTAACTTTTCTAAGGTTTGGCATTGTACGAGAGGAGAAAGGTAAAGATTAATATTAGACTTTGATAAGTCAAGATGCATGTTGTAATATCTAACCATGAAAAGAATTTTTAAAAAATTGTATAACCTTGAAACTGATAGGAGAGGAGAATGAATGATTTTTTTTCTAGCCTGCATGTCCATAGCATTCTTTTTGTTTGTTTGTTTGTTTTTGTTTTGTTAACCCTCCCTGAGGATACTTTCCATTGATTTTTAGGGAGAGTAGAAGAGAGAGGGAAAGATAGAAACATCAATGTGAGAGAAACACATCAATTGGTTACCTCCTGCATGAGCCCTAACATCTGTTAGAAAAGGATACAGAAAGCTTCAAAGTTTAAAAATATGGGAAAGCACAACTGGTGTGGCTCCATGGTTGAGCATCGACCTATGAACCAGGAGGTCAAGGTTTAATTCCTGGTCAGAATACATGCCTGGGTTGTGGGCTCAATCCCTAGTGGGAGCATGCAGGAGAGTCAATGATTCTCTCTCATCATTGATGTTTCTATCTCTCTCTCTCCCTCTCCCTTCCTCTTTAAAATCAATACAAATATATTTTTAAAAATTAATTCAGTTTATTAAATCTTCCACCTTTTTGTGTGTGTACAATTTGCAAAATTGTTTGCAAGTGGAGTATATGTACACAAATCTGCAAAGAGGGGACATTTAAGATACATTAAATGATATATCAGGAAGCAAGTAGCATTCAAAGGACTCTCTTTTAATGTGAGGCCTTTAAATCCCTCATATTTTAAAATTAAACTTTCAATGCCAGCCTTCATTCCACTGCCCTGTAAACAAGGAAGGAATTTTTAATGAACTGAAGTTAAGAAAGGCCTGCTCCTAATAGAAAACAGGAAAAGAACATTCTGTTAGTTCAAGGTTTCATTGTCCCCCAAGATCAGGAGCAGTATCTTGGGAAGGGCCTGGTTGGGACCTCAGACAGGATGTGTGGACAAGCAGTGGCACGCCTGAGTGTGAGCTTCAGTGGACCCAGAGTGCTTCCAATGCTCAACTCACTGAGATTTCCTGCCAGTTTCCACACTGGCGTGACTGGGTGTAGTTCAAACAGGAAAAGCCTCTTGTAGGTCAAATCTTCTAGAGCTTTGTGATAACACTTAATAACAGCTGGTGGGATATATTCCACATGTTGCATTATGGAATTTCTATAAGTGATGGCTAAAATATATGGGATCCAATTGTTCTGTAGTACTATGTTTTAGCTACATTAGATTTAAGATAATAGATCCATATACTGCCCTGGAGGTTCAGCAGAGTAGTTGTTCAGAAACTTTGACCTCAATGGCAGAAATAAAAGAAACTGCACTGTAAGATGATAATGATGATGATGATGATGATGATGAAGAAGCTGCATTGTCCAGTATGCTGACCACTAGCCACATGTGGCTACTGAGCACCTGAAATGTGGCTGCTAATCCAATCGGAAATGCGCTGGAAGTGTAAATACACACAAGGTGTCAACGATTTGTTGTGAAATATCTCATAATCATCATACTGATTAATATTGATATATTTTGAATATGTTAGAGCAACTATATTAAAATTTATTTGGCCTATTTAACTTTTTAAAATGTGGTTATTTAGGGCATTAAAAATTATACACTTAGCTCACATTCTGTATCTATTGGACAGTGCTGTATTAGATATTTACTACAGAGTTTTCCAAATTCCTATTCTTTTGACTCATTCCAAGTTTTAACCAGTACAGGAATAATGATAAACCTATCCTTATGGTCTGCCATGGCTTTCACAGTATAAGGTCAATAATGTGTTCATTTTCAGTTCTCCATAATCTTTTGGTTAACAAGGAGGTTGTGCAGAGGTGTCCTGTGTCTATCTACACTAGAAAGTTTACATCAAGCATGTCAAACTCATGCCTGCGGGACGCATGCGGCCACAACAAAAATTTTTGCAGCCCAGCCAACATAACAGTATGTAAGAAATGTTTTAATAAAAAATTCATAGCTTAATTTTTATTATATCCTGTTATATAATTATTAATAACAAACTACAACGTTCACTAATGACTGATTACTATAATCGTGTTGCATTCATTTCCCTTACGCGCCATATGCGCAGGCGCACCATTTCTCTCCACTAACACTAGCAGTGAATATTTTAGCAGCCGATTGCCCCATCATTAGTCTTGGACTGACCTGTTTGGTGTGCGCAACAGGAAATATTTTGCTTTCGGAGAACAAGAAAAATAGGTTTATTTGCATTATACCTATTAATTTGTGTGCTTATTCAGTGTCTGGTAAGTTAATGTTCAAGAAAAAATATTGTTTTATTAAAATGTTCTATTTTATGTTAATGATTACTCATTTATTTCAGCCCTTTGTCTTCAGCATGTCTCTATTGAAATAAACCTGTTTCTATGAACATTGAAGCTTTTGTTTTTTTTGTGTGGCCCACATAAACTTAAACCTTGTTTACTTGGCCGTGTTAGCCTTTGAGTTTGACATGCTTGCTTTACATCCATGGAGGGGCTCATGATGGGAAGGACACAAGCAAGGGCAACAACAAAACCCTCAGTAAATTATCCTGCCCCGGGAGTCTTTTCTGTTGACCGATCCTGCAAAAGCGAACCTTCTAGCTGTGCATTCAGCTGAGGTCCTGGGCTATGTACCTTCGAGTACCACCAGATCACTCGGCTGGACGACTGGTGCAGGAGTACCAGTGGATTGTAAGCAGAGGTAGGAGCGGCTTCAGAAGGGAGCACGCATCACGAGCTGAGCCCGGCAGGGGAGGAGGAGGAGACAGCATCCGGGGTGGCTACGCAGGAAGGTGGGGCCCAGCGGCAGCTTCCCCCAGCCCGGAAAACCTTAGTTCTCTGGCTCCAAGAATTTGCCGCTTATCCATTTGCCGCTTATCCTCAACGGAGCTGATCCCACTGAGCCTCACAGCTGCCCCCACCGTCCCCTTCCTTCCTCTTCCAGTGACCGGGTCTACAGCGCTCCACACAAGGAGCGCAGCTCCCACCCTCCCGGGGCTAGGCCTGCGCGATCACCTCCCGAAGCCGTTTTTGTTGTTGTTGTTGTTGTTGTTTTTTAAAGGACCAGTAAAATAGAAACTCCTGGCTAACCAGACTAAGATAGGAAAGAAGAATAGGAGGACGGTAGGGAGGAAAGGGGATAAAATATTAGTAATGGCAAAGCAGATAAAAACACAGATATATAAGATGTTAAAAGACTTTTAAGACAATATCGTGTGCAACAAATGTGAATATATAGAAGGAATCATTAATTTCCTGGCAAACTATAAACTACCAAAATTGACCCAAGAAAACCTGAAGAGAGCAATAACAATAGAAGAGAATTGAAAGTCAGCAAGTCCACTTATTTTTGCAACTAAATTCTAGTTAACTTTTACCAAACATAATTTTAATATTATCTGGTTTTTGAAAATATCTGCAGTGAAAGACCAGTTTTTTAAAATTTACAATTTACAATTATTGTGGATATATGATTTTGTAAAATTCAATAAAATAATTAGAAAAAGCAAAATAATGAACAAATGCAAGCTCAATTTTTAAAATTTAAGATTCATCAGAAATAAATTACATATCATTAAATATAATTTAAAACAAATTTAACATAGGGACAAAAATAATTACAAAAACTGACTGCATTATTCATCGATGAGTCCACTCCACTGATCACTCTTTATATGTTATAACGATGTCAAGGTTTCTGAACACGCTCAATATCTGTACTTATCTCATTATGATTCAGTAATAAACAGTTCAGGGACTGGCATCAGTTCTCAGACCAAAAGAAAAGATGGAAAGATCCCAAATTCATTTTGCAAAGCTAGCATATCATTCCATATGATAATATGATTTTAATATTTTTATTGATTTTAGGGAGAGAGAGATAGAGATTTCTTGTCCCACTTATGTATGCATTCATTTGTTGATTCCTAACCAGGGATCAAACCCAAAACCTTGACATATCAGGACAATGCTCTAACCAACTGAACACCCTGCCAGGGCTGGTAATATGATTTTTTAAATATGATAATATTTGAACAAAATATACACATAGAAATTCCAAATAAAATGTTAGTAAACTGAATTTAGCAGTGTGGCAAAAGAATAACACACCATGACCAAGTAGGGTTTATTTCAGAAAAGCAAAAATAATTCAACATTAGGAAGTCTATCAACGTAATTCATGACATGAAACAAGGAGAAAGCTCATAGTATTATGCCAATAGAAACTGAGAAGTTATTTAAAAATTCAGCAGCCATTCCTAATATTAAAAGTAAAATGGAAATTAAAAAGAAATTACTTTAACATGATAAATATTGGCTATCAAAAGTCAATAGCAATCATTATTCTAAATGATAAAATAGTAAGATCATTTTCATTAAATTCAAAAAATGAAAGAATTGCTATCACCACTATTCAACATAGTTTTAAAGGACCATTTGTATTATGGTTTTTTAAAACTGTATCCTTATATTCTTTTCCCATGTTCTACTGGGTTTTTGTTCATTTTCTTACTGATTTTTATTATAACTGCTTATATATTATGGGAATTGATCCTTTGTGATATTAGTTACAAGTATATTTTACCAGATATGAAAAACCCCATAAAATCACCATAATCAAAACAGTATGGTATCTGTAGAGGAATAAAAAATAGATCAGTGAAATATAATTGTCCAGATATGCATAGTAAATCCAAATATGGATAGTAAGTTAATATATAACAAAGTCAGCACTTCAATTCAATGGTTTGATACATATATGCTGGCACAATTGGCTATCTACATGAAAGAAAATGGAGCCATGTCCCTATATGATACCATATCAAAAATGAAATCTAAATGGATAAACAATTTTTAAAATAAACTTAAACAATTTCAGATTTACAGAAAAATTGCAAAGATAGTAAGTATAAAGTTCCCATATACCTCACACCCAGTTTCTTTTATTAGCATCTTATTTAGTATAGATGGTACATTTGTCATAATTTGTTCACAATTAATGAAGCAATATTAATACTTTTTTATTAACTAAAATTCATACTCTATTCATATTTCATTACTTTTATCCCAATGTTATTTAGATTTTATTACTTTTATCACAATGTCCTTTTTTCTGTTAATCCTTACCTGAGGATATTTTTCCATTGATTTTTAGAAAGAGTGGAAGGGAAGGGAAGAGACAGAGAGAAACATCTATGTGGGAGAGACACATCAGCTGGTTGCCTCTTGCACATGGGGATTGAGCCTGCAACTGAGGGATGCACCCTTGACTGAAATCGAAACTGGGACCCTTCAGTCCATGGACTGATACTCTATCCACTGAGCCAAACCAGCTAGGCCTACAATGTCCTTTTTATGTTCCAGGGTCCCATCCAGGAAACCTCATTACATTTAGTAGTCATATCTCATTGGGATACTCTTGATTGTGACAATTTCTCAAACTTACTTTGTTTTTGATTACCCTGACAGTTTTGAGAAGTACTGATCAGGTATTTTGTAGAATGCTCCTCAATGGGGGTTTGTTTTCTCATCATTAGACTGGTGTAATGGGTTTTGGGGAAGAAGATCACAAAGATAGCAGGCCATTTCATCACATATCAAGAGCACATATTATCATCATAGCTTAGTACTGTTGATATTAACCTTGAGCACTTGTTTGAGGTCATGTTTGTCAGGTTTCTCTACTGAAAAATTATCACTCCCCCCACTCTTTCCATACTGTACTCTTTGGAAGGACATCACAATGCATAGTCCACACATAAGTAATGGGGAGTTATTATGCACCTCCTCAAGGGCAGAATGTATACATAAGTTATTTGGGATGCTTCTGAATAGGAGTTTTGTATCTTCTCCCCCATTTATTTATTTAATCATTTATTTGTAAGAGTATTAATGCATAGATACCTACTTTATATTTAGGGTTATAATTTAACACTACTTTATTTCTTTTGTTATTTACCTTGTTTCTGCTTTGGTTATTGGGAGTTCTTTCAGTTTGGCCCCTCTGTCCCTTTGACATACCTTCACCATTGTGGATTATTTTTTTAAAACATTCTTGCTTTGGAGCACTACAACGTACTCTGCACTCATCTTGTACATTTCCAGCCCAGGTTTAAAATCAGCCATTTCTCTAAGGATCCCTGGTTCCTTTTATCTGGGGAATTGTATCAGAAACCAAGTTCTGAGTCAAAGGTATGCTCATTGCTGCTAGTGTGTTATTGCTTCTAGGCCCTCTCAATTGATAGAGCAGATATATATATGTGTGGGTATATAACAAGAGTATATACACATGTTTATAAATATTTCATATGTGATTATCCATATTATGTTAAACTAAACATGAGTTTATAATGATGTCTCCAGATCTAATCTATTATCACATGAGTCATTCTAGCTTCCTCCCACCTTATTTATCTGCAATGCTGGATGAACAATTTTACCATAAGAAATGAAAAATACTTGAAGAACATTTGGAGAACATTTATTGAGGTTTAGGAGAACATTTTTGAGGTCAGGAAAAACTTTGTAAATGAGACACAAAATCCAAAAGCCAATATAAAATAGACATAATTGACTATGTAGATTTTTAAAGTTTGTATGTCCCCAAAGAACATAAATAAACAAAGTCAAATTACACATGCTATATTTAGAAAAGGATTTGCAACACATACAATACATATAGGGAAATATTTCTAACACACAGTTTCTGTAAGATAAAAATCTAATTGAAAAAATGGGGAAAATATAAATAAACAATTCATGAAGAGAAAATCTAAATGGCTAATGAATAAAAAGATGTTCTATCTTCCTAGCAGTGATCTGATATTGTTTCCATCCTTAACATTTAAAAGTTAAAGGATAGCTCGGCCGGTGTTGTTCAATGGTTAAGCATCGACCCATGAACCAAAAAGTCCCCAGTTCAATTCCTGATCAGTGTACATGCCTGAGTTGCAGGCTCAATCCCCAGTAGGGGGTGTGCAGGAGGCAGCCAATCAATGATTCTTTCTCATCATTGATGTTTCTATCCCTCTTTCCCTCTCCCTTCCTCTCTGAAATCAATAAAAATATATTTTTTAAGAAGAAAAATAAATTAGTACAGATACACACAGATTGAGGGGCAACTATGCAAGCCAAGGAGAGAGGCCGATGAAGAAGCTGACCCTGCTGACAACTTGAGCTTGCACTTGTAGCCTCTAGAATTGTGAGAAAACAAATTTCTGTGATTTAAGGTAAAAAGCCTGTGGTATTTTGTTATGTCAGCCCTACCAACTAACCCAGCTTCTCATCTATATTGTTCCTAGAAATGGTACACTTTATTAGCTATCTCTAAAGACACATATAGGTCAAATCCCCATATTTGCCATTCCAGACTTGCTGTCCATTATGGTTAGTACACTCACCTTAACTCTGACAGTTAACTGCTGCCACCTGGCCTCTGCAATTCTAGAATCCTACCATCACCATTGATACCAAAGAGCCTAATTACGTAGCAGTCTCCCCTATCTTGAAACCTGACAGCCACCATGGAGCTTTTCAACATGCTAGTAACACATTTCTTGTTACCTTAATAAGAGACGTGTCCTCTGAGCCCTCCCAGGGAATATTGTCAACATTCTAGTTTGCCCACCTCTCTAGAATTTTTTGACCATTTTCTCAGTCCTCTGTCAAGGCAGTTCCAACAATTCCACTTCATTTACTAAATAGGCTTTGTTGTTTCCAAGTTTCAAGGAGCCATTCCAGCAGCATACTAGGACTGGCTCCAGTGTCCTTGCCAGGATGTTAAATCCTGAGTCATAGGAGAGTGTTCCAATATCATGGTTCTTGCTCTCATGGGATATAGAGTCAACTAAGGGAGAAAATCATACAATAAGTGTATAATTACAAGCTGTGAGAAGTGCTAGCAAGGTATGGCAGACACTATTGTTCAGCTAACCCAGCTCCCACTTCCAATTCCATTTACTCCAGCCTCCTTCCAGCTAGAATTTTGGCCAGTGAGAAAAAAGGGGGCTGTGGTAGGCAAATCATGCCTCTCCCCCACATCCTAATGCCCAGGATTTGTAAATGCATTACATTGCATGGCAAAGGGGAATTAAGGTTGCAAATGCAATTAGGCTTGCTAACCAGTTAACCTTAAAATAGGGAGCATATCCTGGATTATCCATGTGGGCCCAGTGTAATCATAAGGATCCTTGAATGTGGCAGATGGAGGGGGTAAAGATGAGATGAGGTGTGATGACAAAAGCAAAAGTCAGAGTGATGTGATTGCTGGCTGTGAGGATGGAAGGGAGCCATAAGCCAAGGAATATGGGCAGCCTCTAAAAGCTGGAAAAAGCAAGGATACTAATACTGCCTGAGAGCCTCCAGAAGGAATGCAACTCTGCCAACACTGCTTTTAGCTGAGTGAGACCCATTTCAGACTATGACTTCCAAAACTGCAAGATAATAAAGTTGTGTTGTTTTTAAGCCACTAAATTTGCAGAGATTTGTTAGAGGGGTCATAGGAAACTAATGGATGGGTTCTTGGGAAAAACTTTTGCTTTCCTGACACAGGTGTCATCCTTTCTTCTTCTTTCTTCTTCTTGCCTTGAATTTGAACCTGTAAAAGTCATGTAGTGACATTGAGGGAAAGGCCAAGAGAACTGTGAGGTCATCAGCTCTGACATCACTGAGCTATTGAACAAATCCCAGGCTCCTAGTTCTGTGAGAAAAAGAAACCCATAGGCCCATATTTTAAAGCCCCTGTAGTTAGATATTCTGTTACATGCAGGAAAAAAAAAAGCATCCTTGAGTGAGAAGAAGTTAAAAATCTAAGGGGTCATGAGAGAATATCACAAGCACCTTATCTGATCATGAAAGGTATGTATAGTGGATTTTCCTTCTTTTTCTTTTTTCTTTTTCGCTGTCCAACTTCCAATTCCCCTTTCCACTTAGGGAAAAATCCCCAGTGTGTACAGCATTAGTGAACTTCAGAACAAAACCTCCCACTTCAAAGTTTAAAGGAAGATATTTCCTGTCTCCCTGTCCTTTGGCAGCCAGTGCACAGGCACACGCTCACCATTGTATTTTCAGCATATAACACACACATAACATGTAGTAGCAGCTCAGTAAATTTTCAGTGGATAAAGGAATGCATGAACAAGGATACAGACACATAGATCTGCACAGACACACACATATGAAAAGGCATACTCACTACTGCATTCTTTTGAGTCATAGCTAAGAACTGGAAACAATCTAAGTCTTCATCTACAGCAAGCATGTTAAACTCACAGCCGGTAGGCTGCATGCCAGTTTGACATGCTTGATCTATAGGAAAGTGGTTATACAAGTAATTGATTAAAAAAACCCAAACAGATTCTTGGTACATTCCAATAGTAGAATATTCAGCCTTTATAAATATTGAGGCCAATCTTCAATGTAGTGACATGAAAGAATGTTCATGATTTGTCATTCAGGGAAACTGCAAGTTGCAGAACAATATGACTCTATTCATGTGATAGAGAATAAACTGAAGCTGATTGTCCTGGGGAAGGAAGAGCATGGAGAACCAGAAAGAACAAAGAGTCAAATTCTTAACTTTGAATGTTCCAGGAACACACACCCAGCACATCATTCCTGCCTCATGGTCTGAGCATTGATTCTGATTCCTGCCTAGAATACTCGACCCTCACATATTAACATATTAACATGAATTATTAATATTAAGATATTAATATGAATTATTAACATATTAATACCTTGCTCTCTCTTCTCATTAAGGTCTCTGTCCAATGTTACATTCTTATATAGGCCTTGACTACTCTATCTTTTTTTTTAAAAGATGCTCTCTTTTTAAAAAAATGTTTTTATTGATTTTAGAGAGAGAGGAAGGGAGAGGGAAAGAGAGATAGATACATCAATGTTGAGAGAGAATCATTGATTGGCTGCCTCCTGCATGCCCCACACTAGGGATTGAGTCCACAACCTGGGCAGGTGCCCCGACCGGGAATCGAACCATAACTTCCAGGTTCATAGGTCAACACTCAACCACTGAGCAACACAAGCCGGGCTAAACTTTCTATTTTTATTTTTTTAATTTTTTAATTAAATCTTAATTGTTCAGATTATTACATTTGTTCCTCTTTTTTCCCCCCATAACTCCCCTCCTCCCAGTTCCCGCCCCACCCTCCGCCCTCACTCCCCACCCACTGTCCTCATCCATAGGTGCACGATTTTTGTCCAGTCTCTTCCCGCATCTCCCACACCTCTTTCCCCCCCAAGAATAGTCAGTCCATTCCCTTTCTATGTCCCTGATTCTATTATGATCACCAGATTATTTATTCACTTGATTCTTTGATTCGCTTGTTGATAGATGCATGTTTGTTGTTCATAATTTGTATCTTTACCTTTTTCTTCTTCCTCTTCTTAAAGGATACCTTTCAGCATTTCATATAATACTGGTTTGGTGGTGATGAACTCCTTTAGCTTTTCCTTATCTGTGAAGCTCTTTATCTGACCTTCAGTTCTGAATGATAGCTTTGCTGGATAAAGTAATCTTGGTTGTAGGTTCTTGGTATTCATCACTTTGAATATTTCTTGCCACTCCCTTCTGGACTGTAAAGTTTCTGTTGAGAAATCAGCTGACAGTCGTATGGGTATTCCCTTGTAGGTAACTGAGTTTCTTTCTCTTGCTGCTTTTAAGATTCTCTCTTTGTCTTTTGCTCTTGGCATTTTAATGATGATGTGTCTTGGTGTGGTCCTCTTTGGATTCCTTTTGTTTGGGGTTCTCTGTGCTTCCTGGACCTGTAAGTCTATTTCTTTCACCAGGTGGGGGAAGTTTTCTGTCATTATTTCTTCAAATAGGTTTTCAATATCTTGGTCTCTCTCATCTTCTGGCACCCCTATAATTCTGATGTTGGTACACTTGAAGCTGTCCCAGAGGCTCCTTACACTATCTTCGTATTTTAGGATTCTTTTTTTATTTTGCTTTTCTGGTTGGGTGTTTTTTACTTCTTCGCATTTCAAATCTTTGCCTTGATTCTTGCGCTCCTCTGGTCTGCTGTTGGGAGTCTGTATAGTATTCGTTATTTCAGTCTGTGTATGCTTAATTTCTAGTTGGTTCTTTATCATAACATCGAGGGTCTCATTAGATTTCTTGTAGATCTCATTAAGTTTATCGGCAGCTTCTAGACACTTCTTGAGAGACCTTAAAAGTGTGGTTCTGAACTCAATATCCTCCATTGACAGTTTTGTCCTGTTTCTTTGTCTCCGCATTTTTTTTTATGCTTTCTTGGTGCACCCCCTAGTGGTCTTTGTGCGCAGTCTTGTTGTAGTTAAGCCTTGATTGTTGTAGTTAATACTGGGGGGATTTGACCTCCAGGCCAACTGGCTGTGAGAGTCAGCTGTGTCTGCAGTGGGAGAACTTCTGTCCTCTGGGGAGGTGCTAATCTAGCCTTTGCCTGAGGCTATCTGGCAAATGGCTCTGTGCAGGGCTTGGGTGGGGTGGGTCGCACAGGATCAAACAGGGCGGGGGGAGCGAGCAGTTATGGCTGCTCTCAGTTCCGTCCCTAGGGGCTCTGCCTCACTGAGTCCCAGCAACTGCTGCAAACCTCGGAGAGAAAGCTGCCTTCGAGTTCTGACTGAAGCCAGACAGTCCCGCTTCTCCCGTTTGAGTCTGGGTCCCTAGAGACTCGCCCGGATCTGGAGCTCAGAGTCTGAAACTCCCTCCCGATTGAAAACAACAACTGCGCCCTCCACCGCCAGCCCGCTCTGCGCGCACTCCGCACCTGAGTATTTCACTTCAGCACTGCGCCTCCTCTGAGTCTGGGTATGATATTCTCTTTCCTCCTAGTTGTAGAATTTCCACTCAGCCAGCCTTCCTGTGGTTCTGGATGATGCCCTTTATGTCGTTTAGTTGTTTTTTGAAGTGGTTGTTCGAGGCAGTAATCTCCAGCGTTAACCTATGCCGCCATCTTGGTTTTCCACAATCTAAACTTTCTTTTTAAAGAGAGAGAAACATTGATCAGCTGCCTCCTGTATGTGCCCTGAAAATTGAATCCACAACCTGGGTATGTGCCCTGACCAGGTATGTGTCCTACAGTGCACAGGATGATATTCCAGCCAACTGAGCCACACCAGCCAGGGCTAGCAGTCTCTGTTTTTAACAAGCCCTGTGATTCTGATGCACACTAAAGTTTGAGAAGTACTGACCTTGGTTTTCTTTATTAGTCAGTATTCCCTGGTTCTCTTCCTAAATATCTTTTCCAGGTAGAAATATATCAACTTTTTTCCTTATTCTTTCCTCTATGCTTCACCTAAGAATATTCTAAATAAGACAGGAATGTTGAAATTCTGTGTTTAAGTTACCTTAAATTTAACTTAAAATGTTCTTGAACTTTACTGTCTATAAAAGGGGCTGACAGTAAGTATTTTTGACTTTCCAGGCTATACAGTCTGATGCAAACTATACAACTTTACCATTGTAGTGTGAAAGCAACCATAGACAATATGTAAATGAATGGTATGGCTGTGTTCCAATAAATCTTCACATATAGACACTGAAATTTTTTTTTTAATCTTTATTGTTCAGATTATTACATTTGTTCCTCTTTCCCCCCCCCCCCATAACTCCCCTCCTCTCAGTTCCCGCCCCACCCTCCGCCCTCACTCCCCACCCACTGTCCTCATCCATAGGTGCACGATTTTTGTCCAGTCTCTTCCCGAATCTACCACACCCCTTTCCCCCCCAAGAATAGTCAGTCCATTCCCTTTCTATGTTCCTGATTCTATTATAATCACCAGTTCATTCTGTTCATCAGATTATTTATTCACTTGATTCTTAGATTCACTTGTTGATAGATGCATATTTGTTGTTCATAATTTGTATCTTTACCTTTTCTTCCTCTTTCTCTTCTTAAAGGATACCTTTCAGCATTTCATATAATACTGGTTTGGTGGTGATGAACTCCTTTAGCTTTTCCTTATCTGTGAAGCTCTTTATCTGACCTTCAATTTTGAATGATAGCTTTGCTGGATAAAGTAATCGTGGTTGTAGGTTCTTGGTATTCATCACTTTGAATATTTCTTGCCATTCCCTTCTGGCCTGCAAAGTTTCTGTTGAGAAATCAGCTGACAGTCGTATGGGTATTCCCTTGTAGGTAACTGGGTTTCTTTCTCTTGCTGCTTTTAAGATTCTCTCTTTGTCTTTTGCTCTTGGCATTTTAATTATGATGTGTCTTGGTGTGGTCCTCTTTGGATTCCTTTAGTTTGGGGTTCTCCGCGCTTCTTGGACCTGTAAGTCCATTTCTTTCACCAGGTGGGGGAAGTTTTCTGTCATTATTTCTTCAAATAGGTTTTCAATATCTTGGTCTCTCTCATCTTCTGGCACCCCTATAATTCTGATGTTGGTACGCTTGAAACTGTCCCAGAGGCTCCTTACACTATTTTCGCATTTTTGGATTCTTTTTTCATTTTGCTTTTCCCATTGGGTGTTTTTTGCTTCCTCGCATTTCAAATCATTGACTTGATTCTTGCGCTCCTCTGGTCTGCTGTCGGGAGTCTGTATAATATTCGTTATTTCAGTCCGTGTATGCTTAATTTCTAGTTGGTTCCCCAATATAACATCGAGGGTCTCATTAGATTTCTTGAGGATCTCACAACATTTATCGGCGGTCTCACCAGTCTTTTCGAGGGCCTTACTAAGTTTATCGGCAGCTTCTAGACAGTTCTTAAGAGACCTTAAAAGTGTGGTTCTGAACTCAATATCCTCCATTGACAGTTTTGTCCTGTTTTTGTCTCCGCATTTTTTATGCTTTCTTGGTACACCCCCTAGTGGTCTTTGTGTGCAGTCTTGTTGCCTTTAAGCCTTGATTGATGTCGGCAATACCGGGGGTGAGTTGACCTCCAGGCTAACTGGCTATGAGAGTCCACTGGGTCTGCAGTGGGAGGGCTTCTGTGCTGGATCTCTAGGGCGGTGCTAATCTAGCCTTTGCCTGAGGCTATCCGGCAAATGGTTCTGCGCAGGGCTTGGGTGGGGCTGGTCCCAGGGGATCTACAGGGCTGGCCGGAGCGAGCAGTTATGGCTGCTCTCAGTTCCTTCCCCAGGGGCTCTGCCTCTCAGAGTCCCAGCAATGGCTGCAAACCTCGGAGAGAAAGCTGCCTTCGAGTTCCGACCGAAGCCAGACAGTCCCGCTTCTCCCGTTTGAGTCTTGCTCCCCAGAGACTCGCCCGGACCTGGAGCTCAGATAGACACTGAAATTTGAATTTTTGGCAATCTGTGGCATAATGAGTATATAATATGATGTTATTTTGCATTTCCCTGATTACATTCATTTAGCCTCTTCTGTGAAATGCTTGTCCATTTCCTTTTTGCCCTTTTTCCTATCTGTTGAAGTGAAATCATTCCAGTGGGCAGTACCCTTGGTCATTCACTTTGTATGGAAGGAGATGAAGCCTGATATATGGACATACAGTAAATCCTGGGAAGTGGCAAGTATCATTGGAGGCATAAAGGATCAATGTTGGAATACCAGTGGCAACAGTCTAGAAAAGAGATATGTAGATGGATCCTTGGGATTGGGCTCAAAGTACACAGATCTTTGTGTCTCACATTTATACCTGCCAGAGAATATTCAGGTGAGGACTAAACACACACACACACACACACACACACAGCCAAGTGGATAAGCCAACCTTTCTCCTTGGCCACCCAGTACTTGTGTGATGGGCCCATGAATAGGTGGTTATGCAGGCAGGAAAGGAGGCTATGCATGTGCCCAGCAACATAGACTTCACAAGCTGAGTTAGCCACTGCCACTGCTGAGTGCCCAAGAAGTCAATGGCAGAAGACAATGGTGAATCCTTTATATAGTACCAGTGACTGAGGGGACACTAGACAGCCACTGATGGCAGGTTAATTATATTGGATTCCTTCTACCTTGGAGGGAACAGTGATCTATCCTTAATGAAATCCATACATACTTTAGATTTGGGTTTGCCTTGCTTACCTATACTGCCTCTGCCTAATTCTCATTTCCTTCAGTTTTCACTCTTCATTAAACCCTTTGCACTCTTAACTGGGTTCAGCTTCTGCTTCTTAAAGAATACAATCTGTGACAACTGCATTAAAAAAATTATTTATTGTGTTTGGGGAGGAGGGGGGAGAGAGAGAGAGAGAGAGAGATAGATTTGATGTTCCACTTATTTATGCATTCATTTGTTGATTCTTCTATGTGCCCTGACTAGGGATTCAACCTGAAACTTGGCATATCAGGACATTGCTCTAACCAACTGAGCTACCTGGCCAGTGACAACCCCTTTTAGGGGGGAATGGGACACTTGCAATGGGTGGCATGCACTGAATGGTGATTACTCAAATTATTACCCGTGATAACTTGGAATGGAATACAAGTGGAGGGCAAAGCTTTGGGAAATCAAGTGGTTAGAGCATTTAGTTCCTATGGTGACGATGATTGTGGCTGGGACTAACTACCTCTGATGACCCTAGAGAGCTTCAAGCATGTCAAACTCATGGCCCACAACGAATATTTTTGTGGCCCAGCCAATATAATGGTATGTAAGAAATGTTTTTTTTTGTTTTGTTTTGTTTTTTTTAAATATATTTTATTGATTTTTCACAGAGAGGAAGGGAGAGAGATAGAGAGAGTTAGAAACATCAATGAGAGAGAAACATCGATCAGCTGCCTCCTGCACATCCCCCACCGGGGATGTGCCCGCAACCCAGGTACATGCCCTTGACCGGAATCGAACCCGGGACCTCTCAGTCCGCAGGCTGACACTCTATCCACTGAGCCAAACCGGTTTAGGCTGTAAGAAATGTTTTAATAAAAATTTCATAACTTAATTTTTACAATATCTTGTTATACATAATTTTATGTAATAAAAGCCTAATATGCTAAGTGTCTGGTTGTCCAGTGACCAGTCGACTGTTCAACCAATCAAAGTGTAATATGCTAATGATATGCTAAGGCTGCTCAACTGCTCGCTATGCCGTGCACTGACCACCAGTAGATTAGCTTGCTGCTGGGGTCCCGCCATTCAGGACTGAGAGAGATAGGTCAGACACGCCCTGGAGCCCTCCCACGGTCCCTCTCTGGCTGGCCAACCTCCTGTGTCCTTCCCTGGCTGGCCGGCCCTGATTGGGACTGGGCGAGATGGGGCTGGACATGCCCTGGAGCCCTCCTGTGGTCCCTCCCCGGCCATTTCTGCACCAGCCCGATAGTGCACTGGTGGGGTCCCTCGGCCTGGCCTGCGCCCTCTTGCAATCTGGGACCCCTCAGGGGATGTCAGAGAGCCGGTTTCAGCCCAATCCCACAGGCCACTCCCCTTGCGAGGGCACCAGACCCAGGGCTCATGGCTGGTGAGCGCTGTTGTAGGCAGCACGAGCCTCTCCTGATCAGGACTGATTGGGCACGAGCCCGCAGCAGGTACAGTGGGGCCGAGATGAGCGGGTGCAGCAGGTAGAAGCTGCAGGTGGCATTGGACTGTGGGTTTTGACCTGATCCATGTAGGCCACCCAGAGGGGCCCCACTGTGCATGAATTCGTGCACCGGGCCTCTAGTTATTAATAATGAACTACAACGTTTGAAAATGACTGATTACTATAATCATGTTGCATTCATTTCCCTTACATGCCATGTGTGCAAGCGCACCATTTCTCTCCACTAATACTAGCAGTGAATATTTTAGCAGCCGATTGCCACGTCATTAGTCTTGGACTGACTTGTTTGGTGTGCACAACAGGAAATATTTCACTTTCACAGAACAAGAAAAATAGGTTTATTTGCATCACGCTTATTAATTTGTGCAGTTATTCAGTGTCTGGTAAGTTAATGTTCAAGAAAAAATATTAAGTTTTATTAAAATGTTCTGTTATTTTATGTTAATGATTACTCATTTATTTCAGCCCTTTGTCTTCAGCATGTCTCTATCGAAATAAACCTACGTTTCTATGAAAATTGAAGCTTTTGTGTTTTTTTGTGTGGCCCACATAAACTTAAACCTTGTTTATTTGGCCTGTGTTAGCCTTTGAGTTTGACATGCTTGGCTTACACAGAAAAGAGGACAAATGGAAAGCTTTGAATGCACTACTCAGATCATAGTAGAAAATCAAAGAGGCCCAGTGCCACCACTAAAGTACTCTTTATTTTCCTGGAGCTGCAGGACAGCTATGCCTGAAGATCATGCTCAAGGACTGATTATAAATATTTCAGAGGTCCAGCATCAATGAAAGTTACAGCCTTGCTAGGACTCTTAGGCTAAGTTAAGGGCACTTCTGGTGAAAGAACAAGACCCTAACATATTGGATGAAAATGTTAGGGCATAAACAGATGAAGCTGAAATAGGAATTTTTAGGGGTGAAATAGGCAGGTTTAAGAAATTTTTAAAATTAAGGGGATCCATGGAAAAAGCACAGGCTGCAGAGCTGCAAAAGGTTACATTTCTATAAGACAGGGAAGTTGGGAGAGGCAGAAGTTACATTTCCATAAGACAAAGGAGTTGGGAGAGGCAGTAGTTACATTTCCATAAGACAAAGGAGTTGGGAGAGGCAGTAGTTACATTTCCATAAGACAAGGGAACTGGGAGTAGCAAAAGGTCTATATTTATGAAATAAAGGAGGAAGAAAGCCCAGAGGGAATAGGAGGACAATGAGGGAGGAGGGCCTTACATGTCCCATGTGAGGTTTGACCTTTGAGCTCAGGAGTTGCTAAAGTGACCAAATCAGAAGGGGATAGTGACCAATCAGAGGGGATACCAAGGCCCAAAGATCTGCAGCCTTTATAAACTGTAAGGAAAAGGGACTCAGAGGGACTCTTTCCCCCTCCCCATGTGGGAGTCTGTGCTGTGAGATTCTTTCCCCTTCCCCACGTGGGAGTCTGTGCTTGTTTCTCAATAAATTTCCACCTTTGCTGTACCACCTTTTTGTCTGTGGTTTCATTCTTCTACTCCACTGGACAAGAGCCCCGGAGACCATCCTGCCCAGGGAAACACCGTGCATTTCTAGTCTAAAAATCCCATAGCAAAGCTGAGAAAAATTTAGCCTCCAATCCCCCTGAACCTTCTTTGCCAGTAGAAACTGTCATACATTCCTTGTCCAACACTACCACTCTTCATCTACCTGTAAACCTTTTAGCAACTTCCACTTGGGTGTTTGCCTCACAAGGAATGCTGATTCTCCTCAGCACCAACCACCTCCCCCAAGTACTTCACTGACACCACTCCCATAGGATCTTTAGGTTTCAGTATAGCCTACACACGCAAATGCACAAGGAGAAGGGAATGTTGAAGTGTATCTATTATATGCAACCTGCTCAGTGCCTGCCTTCAACTATACTCACAGAAGGACTGTGTGGTAGAATTCCTTGGGTTGTGGATTTTTCAGTTTATTTAAAAAATATTTTTATTGATTTCAGAGAGAGGAAGGGAGAGGGAGAGAGAGATAGAAACATCAATGATGAGAAATAATTGATTGGCTACCTCCTGCATGCCCCCTATTGGGGATCCAGGCTGAAACCCAGGCATGTGCCCTGACTGGGAATCAAACTGTCACCTCTTGGTTCATGTATTGCCACTCACACTGGTGGTGGTGGTGGTGGGGGGGGGGCGTGTTTCAGTTTAAAAACCATGACAGCTCTCCCTCCTGGGACCAAGCCCCATCCTGTGCCTTTCTCCTTCCCCTTCCCTTCCATCTATTCATTCCCCTCAGGTGCATTTTCCTTCCCCCCTTTCTCCTAAGCTCCAACCGTCCTTCTTTTGCCTCTTGTTTCCCATGCCACCCCCCCCCTTTTTTTTACCTTTGTGATTTTCTTTTTTCTCTTAATTTATCTTTATTATTGAAAGTATTATAGATGTCCCCTCTTTTCCCCCCCTTGACACCCTCCACCCCATTCCCACCCCCTTCTCCCAAGGTCTTCCCTGCACTATTGTTTGTCCATGGGCTATGCACCCTATATAATAAAGAGGTAATATGCAAATTGACCGTCACACCCTCACACAAGATGGCCGCCCCATGTGGTCACAAAATGGCTGCCCATGTCATCACAAGATGGCCACCACAAGATGGCTGGCAGGGGAGGGCAGTTGAGGGCGACTGGGCCTGCAGGGGAGGGAGGGCGGTTGGGAGGGACCAGGCCTGCAGGGGAGGGCAGTTAGGAGCAATCAGGCTGGCAGGCAGAAGCAGTTAGGAGCAATCAGGCAGGCAGGCAGGCGAGCAGTTGGGAGCCAGCAGTCCCCTGTGGGATTGGGCCTAAACCAGCAGTCTCAGACATCCCCCAAGGGGTCCCAGATTGGAGAGGGTGCAGGCTGGGCTGAGGGACACCCCCTCCAGTGCATGAATTTTGTGCACCGGGCCTCTAGTATATGCATATACTACCTCTGTGATTTTCTAAATAAATGTCTCTTGCCTTGGCCAATGTGGCTAGTTAGTTGAGCATGGTTCCATGCACTAAAAGGTCATTGGTTGGAATCCTGATCTGGACACATACCCAGGTTTCAGGCTTGATCCCCAGTAGAGGGCATGCAGGAGGCAGCCGATAGATGTTTCGCACATCAATGTTTTTCTCTCTCTGCCTTTCCCTTCCTCTCCTTCTAAAATTAATAAAACACATATTTAATAAACAGAAATAAATAAACAAGTCTTCTAAAGAAAACAGTCCCAGGAAAATTGGGACAAATTGGTCACTCTACTGGGAGGACACCCTTCACTAAGGCATTAAGAAATACACTGGTGAGAGGAGCACCAGCATTACTGAAAAGGTCTGTGAAATATCTTCTGTCGACCAGATATGATGGTGGGAGATGCTTCAGTGGAAGTGTGCTCCCTGATTTAGATAGGAATAATAGGCCCTAAAGCAGCAGTTCTCAACCTGTAGGTCACGACCCCTTTGGGGGTCGAATGACCCTTTCACAGGGGTCGCCTAAGACCCTCGGAAAACACATATATAATTACATATTGTTTTTGTGATTAATCACTACGCTTTAATTATGTTCAATTTGTAACAATGAAATTGGGGGTCACCATAACATGAGAAACTGTATTAAAGGGTCGCGGCATTAGGAAGGTTGAGAATCACTGCCCTAAAGGCTAGAGTCTATTGTAGGCAGTTAGACATGAGCAGAGCAAGGATGACAGGCCAGGTATAGAAGGTCCCCTAAAATCTCCACCTTTAAAATCCTTAGGACAGAGGACCCAATGAGCTTGGTGCTTTCCCTCCAGGAAGCACGCCCATAAGCTTTCCTTTCCTTACCCTCCCTCTTGGCCCCAGGCACTTTACCAGTAGCTTTCTATTTCACTTCCAAGCTCCAAGGGCCCTTCCTTTACCTCCATAACTCGTTTCCTAAGCCTATTTATTCTAGGAATTACTTTTTCTACCACTATAATTTACCCAATAAATGTTCTCTTACAGTTTGGGTCTGGACTCTGAATTCTTTCCTAGCCAGAACCCAAGTACCAAGGTTGCTGAACTCAGGTTTGTTCAGAGCCCCACCAGTTTAACACCGGGAGCCATTCCTGCTGCCTACAACAAGTCCAGTTGATGGTACTTAACTGTCAGAACTAAGGAGGGCGCAATTAACATAATAAAGCACAAGGAGAGAGTAATCAGAGTGTTTTGACTTTCATCTGATGCAGTGGGTACTTTATTATGGCATTACCTAGGAATGAAATAGACTGTGGTATATAGAAGCGGAAAAATTCTATGTCCTGTGAGCAGAAACCTTGCAGGCACCTGAACTCCTACTCTGTTTCCAGATCTACTAAGCCAGTTCACAGATCTGGAGCCCCTTGGTTAAGGGGGCCACTGAATCTCTTTGAGGACCCTGCTACAATACTCTCAAAGATTGCATTGTACAGGGTGAGGCAAAAGTAAGTTTATAGTTGTGAGTATGTGAAAGTTTATTCTTGTATTATTATTTATTAATTACTGTATTATTTTCCATACAAAAAATATAAAACTACCTTTGCCAAGACTTCCAAGTCCTCCACAGACTGGGACTTGTTGTCATTTACTAAGGGACCATGACCATGGAAAAGGAAATATTCAGAAGCTTCTGAGAATTATCAGGTTATGGCTTAGAACTGATGCTAATTCTTGGAGACCCATGGCCAAGAAAGTAAATCAAAGTGTCGTAGGCTGTTAGACAGGAGCAGAGCAAGGACAATGGGCCAGGTACAGACAGTCAGGAGAGTGGAAAAGCCCCAGATGCCTAGCATCAGGCAATCAGTAGTATGATAGCACCTCATCCTCAGGGTAACTTTTCCTTCCTTAGTATGTTGCTTGTCAAGAGGCTTGGACCCCCTGACTTTTCTTCCCTAGAGATAACATCTAGGCCTCAGTTGTATTTCAGCTCCAGACCCATTTAAGCAACAAAACTGACCATGGCTGACATCAGGACCAGCTCTATTGAATAATGACCACTTGCCCTGGTGCCTACCAATCACTCAATGGAGACACAACCCTGAAAAGACACACCTGAAAAACTGCTGAATATTCTTTGGAAGGCAACATACATCATATTTGGGCATGCTGCCCTAACCCATTTACTGAGTAACCTGTAAGGCTGCCAGTTTTGAATGGGATCTGAAGCAAGAAAAGTTTCTGCAGCAAATCTTGCTGCAGTGCATGCTGCCCTGTTACTTGGGCCTTAAGACTCTGCAGAACCAATGATTTTGGAAGAGTCTATGAAGCCTAAATAGAAGCCTTTACAGCACAGACCCTTAGGGTGTTGGAGTAAGGCCATGGTTTCCTTGCTGGGAAAACTTTTCTCCATCTGATGGGCAATGCCTGGATTGCTACTAGGTCCTGGTAGTCACTAGGTCCTCAAGTCACCAAGAAACTAAATGACTTGAACTGCCCATCGTGAACTGGATATTATCTAATCCACTCAGTCATCAAAAGGCCATGTGCAGCAGCATTCCATTGTTAAATGGAAATTGTGTATGAAATCAGATCCCAGCAAAATGGAAAGGTAAAAGTAAAGTGAATGAGGAAGTGGCTCAGACTTTCATGGTACTTGCTCCAACTGCATCACTGCCTCTCCATCAGCCTACATGTAGGGCCTCAAGGAGACTTATTCAAGGGCAGGGGCAAGGATTTGGCTGGATAAAAAATGTGGAAAGAACAAGATAGGAGTTTGGTGATAAGGAAGCCTAAGAAGGACGTATATGCATAGGCCTCTTATAATGGGCCAGAGTGTAAAGATGTTGGTGTTCCACATAATTGCCCCCAGAGGACATCCACTGTGAAGGAGGCTCTCAGTAATCAGATGAATAAGATCACCTATTCTGTTGATGTTAGCCTCTTTCTTTGGCTATCCTAGAGCTTGCTCAGTAGGCTAATGTACAAAATGGCTGTGGCAGCTGGGATAGGTTGTATACACGTGGTCTTCCCTCACCAAAGCTAATCTATCTACCACCACTTTGAATTGGCAACCTGGTTATCAGTAGAAATCAAAGGCTGAGGCACCAACATTGCACCATTTCCCCCAGGGGACCAGATAGACATTTGGTGGCAGATTGGTTACACTGAAACCATTCCATCATGGGGGAGGCACCAACTGTCTTTACAAGAACAGATGCATATTCTGAATACTGATTTGCTTTTTATGCCTGAAATGCCTCTGCCAGCACCACCATGTGGACTCACAGAATGCCTGATTCATCACCATGGTATCCCACCCAACACTGCTTCCAACAAAAAATATCAGTTGAGCCTGAAGGAAGTGCAGCGATGGGCTCATCTCCATGTAATTAATTGGCCTTATCATGTATCCCATCACTCAGAAACATTCGGCTTGATACAATGGTGCAATTTCTTGCTGAAGGCTCAGCTATGGCAGTACAGCCTGAAAGTTTGTGGTACTGTCCTACAGAACCTAGTATATGCTTTCAACCAGTAGGCAATAATATAGGGTGTCCCAAAAATGTATACACACACTTTGAATAATTATAGAAGTAGTGTTTTTAAAAATACATTTAATTTTCAAAATTGAGCTATCAGCTGTTAAAGTGTGTATACATTTTTGGGGGACACACTATATGTATTTTCTCCCTTGTAGCAAAAATGTATGGGTCCAGGATTCAAGAGATAGAAGAAGTGAGGCCCTGGCCAGTATGGCTAAGTGGTTCAGGTGTCAGACTGCACACCAGAGGGTCTCAGGTTTGATTCCCTGTCAAAGGCATGACTTGGGTTGTAGGTTTGATCCCCACTTCACCTCCCCGCCCCAGAGGTGCATGTGGGAGGCAATCAATGTGTCTCTTTCACATTGATGTCTCTCTCTCTCTCTCTCTCTCTCTCTCTCTCTCTCTCTCTCTCCCTCTCTCCCCTCTCAGTGTCTCTCTATATAACCCAGGTCTGTATATATAACCTCACTCCTTGAATGAAGAGAGAGAGAGAGAGAGAGAGAGAGAGAGAGAGAGAGAGAGAGAGAGAAATGACTGAAGAAATATTTGTTTCCCATCCTTACATCTTGGATTCAGTGGGATAAGAGGTTCTAATGCCCAAGGGAGAAATATATTCCCCCCAACCCCCAGGGAACATGTCAGAGTCTGATGTTTCAGGGGCTGACACTGCCTTTTGGCCATTTTGTGCTTCTCATGCTGTTGAAAGATCAGGCAAACAAGGGGGCATTGTACAGACCAGAGTGGTCTACCCTGATTACCAAAGGCAAATTAGGTTGGTACTACACAATGGAGGCAAGGCGGACTATGTCTAGAGCCCAGAGGCTTCACTAGGGTACCTCTTATTACTCCTGTGCTCAATGATACTGGTCCATAGTCAATAAAGGAAAAATACCACATGATCTCACTCATTCATGGACAATAGAGACCATTATAAACTTTTGAACAATAATAGATACAGAGGCAGAGCTGCCTCAAACAGATTGTCAAACTGCAGCGGGAAGGCCGGGGAGGGTTGGGGGGCAGGAGGTAGGGGGGTAAGAGATCAACTAAAGGACTTGTATGCATGCATATAAGCATAACCAATGGACATAAGACACGGGGTGATAGGGGAGGCTAGGGGACTGTCTAGGGCGGGGGGATAAAATGGATACATATGTAATACCCTTTGTAATACTTTAAGCAATAAAAAAAATAAAAATGATACTGGTCCATGAAAACTGGTAACCTAATCAAGGTAAGATTATAAAAGGATGAATGTTTAGGTCACTCCACCAGGTAATGTATCTTGTTTTACTGTGATGCTGACAGAAGGCAAGGGAAATATGGAGTGCATGGCAGGAAAAGAAAGCTATGATTATCAACTTAGAACATGCTGCCAGCTCCAGAAGCAGGTACTATATCAACTGTGTTTTATGTTTATAACCTTCTTTTCCCCTTCTACTTTGTATGAAAAGCACAGGTGGTGGCTAATATTTTAGATTTCATGTGGGAGTGAGAATGAATTGACATCACCCTGTAATGATACTGCCTGATGGGACTTTGTACATTCTGTTTGAGGGCCTGGGTTTTTCATCTGGACAAAGGGCAAGAGTAGTGTAGAGGGTCAAAAGGAATGGTCAGTGCTGGAAATTCTGTTTTTCTTTTCAAGTTCTACTTTCCACCCTGCTCTGTTTCCTGTTCCATATCACCTTCATTTGCCAGGCTCCCTTGCATTCTGGCTTCCAGTAGCCATCAGCCAATGGGAGGTATCAGCAGATCAGATGATGGAGGAAGAGAAAGGTCAGGGTATTTATTCCTCAGGTTCCCTGCTGGGATGTGAACTAGCAACAATTTTACTATACAAGGTCACAGCTCCTGTTGAATGTTCCTTTCCTTATTATTTTGTTTTACTTTACTTTTCCTTATTTCCTTGGTTTTTGCTAAGCATCCCCTCCCCTTGCCCCTTCAGGCTCCAGCCATGTGCATTTGTTTACTCACAGTGATTGGTGAATGCATGCATTATTAGACTTATTCAGTATGAATTTAAAATTACAGTAATTCGTATAGAAAAGTTTTCTGTGAAATTAAACTTTCTATACACAATTTTAATTACACAAATGTGTTTACATAAGTAAAAACAGGTAAACTAATTTGTCAAATTTTTAACATACACATTCAGAAAACCTACTTTATTATATAATGAACTTTCAGATTTAACAGATACCCCCTCGCCCGAATTAGTCTGTAATATTGAGGTTTTACTGTACTTCCAGTACCTGAGGTGGTACTTTACCCATCTGTTGATGTCTCTTAATCCTACCCACACCCTTATGCATGGTTCCTTCATTAAAATCTCTTCAATAATCTCCTTTGAGTATGTCATCTGTTTGCTGTCATGAACCCAATCTATACAATTCCTAATATTTCTTTATATGTACCTTCTCTCTTCTTTTTATAATCAGTCTTGCCAGATGTTGGTCAGTTTTATTAGACCTTTCAACCAAACAATTTTTGTTTGTATTGATCTTTTCTATTGGATATTTCTTTTTCTTAATATCTCTCTCTCTCTCTCTCTCTCTCTCTCTCTCTCTCCCTCTCCCTTCCTCTATGAAATTAATAATAAAAATATTAAAACAATAAAATAGAAAAGATATTAACACTCTGGCCAAGTGGTAGCTCAGTTGGCTAGGATATCTTCCTGATATGCCAAGGTTAGATCCCTGGTCAAGGCACATACAAGAAGCAACCAGTCAATTCATAAATAAATGGAACAACAAATTGATGTTTTTCTCTTTCTCTCTCCCCCTTCCTCTCTGTCTCTAAAACCAATAAACAAACAAACAAAGAAGTAAAAAATAGCTCCAATAATGCCCTTTTTAGCATAAGAATTTTTTTTTTTCTGGCTGGGGATCAGTTGTCATGTCTGTAGTTTACATTAATTTGGGAGAGTTCCTCAATTGGTCTTTGTCTTTTTTTTTTTTTTTTTTGGTCTTTGTCTTTTTAAAAAATATATTTTATTGATTTGAGAGAGGAAGGGAGAAGGAAAGAGAGATAGAAACATCAGTGACGAGAGAGAATCATTGATTGGCTGCCTCCTGCAAGGCCCCCTACCCTTGGGGGATCCAGCTGGCAATCCAGGCATGTACCCCGACAGGGAATCCAACTGTGACCTCCTGGATCATAGGATGATGCTCAACCACTGAGCCTGGTTGGTTGGACTTCAGTGAACTTGACGATTTTGAATAGTGCAAGCCAGAGATTTTGTAGACTGTTCCTCATGTTTCCCTCACAATTAAATTTAGGCTATGTGAATTTTGGGTATGATTAATACTATAAAATTGGTTAGTATTTTTCTTAGCATCTTATCAGGAGGCTTATGTTGCCCATTTGTCTACTTTCTGGGGAAGCTTATTTTCAGCCCCAGGTGAACCTGTGTCCTCCCAAGTTTCCCACTGTAAAATTACTATTTCACCCTTTGAAACAGTATGTGGGTGGTAGATACTTATTTTTTAATTTAAAAAAATTGATTTGAGAGGAAGGAATAAAGAAAGAGAAACATTAACTTGTTGTTCCACATATTCATGCATTTATTGGTTGATTTTTACATCTGCTCTGACCCAGGATCAAATCCAGAACCTTGGGATATCCAGACGATTTTCGAACCCAGGGAGCTATCGAGCTGGTTAGGGTTTAGTGGGAGATACTTTGTTAGTGGCAATGTAAGCATTACTCGTTATATTGTATTCCCTGTAATAGCATGTTTGACACAGTAAATGGCTACACTTTCCTTCAGTAACTTCTTTACCTCAGCATGTAGCAAGGTGTATTGTAATTGACCTGCTTATATGTTTCTCTTTCCCACAAATGGCAAACTTGTTAAACATAGGCATCATGGTTTATTGTTTTTCTATTCCCAGTGTCTAGCACATATTAGGTACTTTAGAAATACATGTTTGAATTAGTTGCCTGGTGTTGAGACTACGGAAGAAGATAAGGGCTACGAATTGGCCTGGGGAAAGGGAAGCGAGGGCTAGGGTGGCGGAAGGCGCGGCCCGCGACGTCACTGCGAAGGGACCCACGGGTTTGGGCGACGTCGTTGGCCACGGGCCTCGGGCTTCCGCGGGACGGAGATGACTGACTGGGGCGGGAAAACGAATAGCTAACTCGCAGTTCCCGGCATTCTTAGTGGGCGGGGCTTCACTTTGACCCCTCGCTCGCATGCTACACATCCGGGCTCCTGCTAGTAGTGAGGGGAAGATGGCGGCCGCGACGGTGTTGGTTCCCGTAGAGTGGATAAAGAACTGGGAGAAAACAGGGAGAGGCGAATTGTGAGTGTTGGAACTGGAGGCGGGGATACGGCCGGGCCGGGCCCCAGTGTCACAGCGTTCTCCCCAGTTGGGGGAGGTTGGGGGCGGGGAAGAGGTGTGCCCCCTCCCCCATCCGGGCAGCGGGTGTGGACATTTGGCCAGGAGTTTAGAACTGTGGTAGTAGAGGTGCCGGTAACCACCGCCAACCTCCTTCCCTCCGTGGCCTCCCTTAAATCGCCTCACCCCTCAGTGGGCCGCCTTCCTTTAGTCTGTTAGCAGAACTCCCGTGTCGCCCCTTCGGGTCCCCGCGCTCCCGCTCTGTCGCTTTTTTGTCCCCTTCTTCGTTTGAGCTCCCTTGGTTCCTTTCTCTTCACGGGGCCGCGCCGGGGAGGTTCGGACTTTCCCCCTCTCTCTCACGTCCCATTTCTTTACTCTGCACCCGTTCGACTCCGCAGTTCGGAGGCTGGCGACTCCTCAGCTCGAAGTCCGAGGAGAGCGAACCACCCCGGACTCCCCTCCTCCCCGGGCGTTGCGGAGAGCCCCGCGTTTCACCTTAGGGCCTCCCGCGAAGCGGTCTGTCAGACTGTCCCGGCCTCGCGCGGCGCCGCTGCCGAGGGAGGGGTGTAGCGGGGCTTGCCGCTTTCCCGGAAGACCTACCGGCATTTCTTTACTCCGTCTTTTCACCTTAGAGCCATTTCGTGTCGGACTCAACTTTCGTCATGCAATGTTTCCTAAACCCCATTTTGTCCTGGGACTGCAACTCATTTTGGCAAATCTCCAAGGTTCTCGAATACCCAGAATAACGCGATTCCTTTAAGTCATAAAACTTTCCCCCCACCCGAGTCATACATAGCAGTAATTTGTCATACCCGAGGTTTCCTGGCCCAAAATTTCAGCGCTTCTTCTAGAAAATAAAAATGGTTTAAGTAGCCAGACGAACCCCAGGTTAAAAAACAACAACACGCAAATAACTTATTTCTAGTTTCCTTCTTTGAATCGCTTTATTAGCTAAAGCTTGATCCTGTAACAGTTAACTCGCAAGCCATTTTTACCGTCGTTGCCCACTCCCCCCGCCCTCTCCCCTCAGTGGTTCGTTTACCGTTACTCGTGCAGTTTACGGTTAGAACTTTGTTACTTAGAATGAAACTAAACGCAGGGAACCCGTGCGCGTGTAACATCGTCTGCCTGTACCCCGCCCTCCTCGGCCCCCCCCCCCCCCGCCCTCTCACTGTCTCACTGTTTTACTTAACTGTATGAGCTCTAGAATTCGATTGGCTGAGTAAGCGGCCGGCTTAGCCACTTAACTAGCAGAGTGACCTTGGATAAGTTCCTTAACCACTTTGACAGTTTCCCCTTGAGTAAATTGGGAAGAAGTACTCAAAGGAGTGTTGTGTAGACTAAATAATGCCTGTAAAGCACTTGGCTTATAATAAGTGCTCAAGTGATAGCTATTAAAAGTAATATTATTCCAATCTTTAGATATTTAAACTTACTGGATAGCTCTTGCACTTAAAGTCTGTACCACTTAGGTTAGCAATTAATTGGTCCCTGACTCATTTATGGGTACTCTTTAATGAATTGAGAGATCCTTGAAGAGTGGGGACTGTCTCATTTATTTTGGTTCAACTGTCCTGCCTCCCGCCTCCCCACACTTTCTAGCATATGCTTAGAGTGCTTATTAGCTTATTAACTGCAAGAGAAGTCAATTAGATATATATTCATTTCTTAACTGTTTGGAACATTTTCTAAATCCTTATACTGCTAGTTAACACATAGCTATTTAGGTCCCTTGTGTGCAGGGAAGGCAGGATGGGAAGTTACCAGAACAAACCAAACCAAACCAAACCAAACCATCATCTTTATGTATATTAGATTAGGGTAAATCAGTTATTAGGATAAATCAGTTCATTGTTGACTACTTTTTAAATTACTTTTTATTGAGTTTTAGAGAGAGGAAGGGAGAGGGGGAGAGACAGAAACATCAATGTGAGAACAATACATTGGCTGCCTCCTGTATGCCCCCAACCCCCACTGCTGATTGAGCCCCCAATCTGGGCATGTGCCCTGACCAGGAACCAAACAGGCAACCTTTTGGTGTACTGGACGATGCCCAACCAACTGAGCCACACTGGCCAGGGCCACTGTTGTTTGCTTTTAAAAGCCAACTTATTTAGGAGCTCTCATTTTTGTAGCTTGTTCAACTTCTTCCTTCCAGCTGTTTTTGACAGTTTTACTATCGTTACTTCCACCTTGGAATGAGTGGTTTTAGGGGTAGGAGGTGAAATTCTGCTTGGCTTCTGATTGGCAGCCTTTGGAGAAAAACAAAGTGATGTAGTAAAATTGGAGTTTTGGTCTCACTTTATGTATATTTACACGATCCATGCTAACTGTCATAGTTCCTGTGATTGAAGACCTGCTCAAAACTTACTTAACATCTATGTAGTTATTCCATGGCTTGTGCAATGTAATTTGAATTAGATACAAATCAGTATAGTCAGTTTTATAATTGTATTATGTAAAGAGAGTTTAAAGTTGCTAGTTGTGTGACATAATGAAATAATTTAGTCAAACACATCACCATGTAATCCTTTCCTTTAATTGAAACTTTGTTACACATAGTCTAACCTTGGATTTTTTGGATCTTGCAAAAGATAGATGTTAGCATTTTCATTTTATTAGAACAAATGGTATTGTAACTATATTATAAAACATCACTTCCTTTGTCTGAAAACAGACTCTTAAAAATAAACCAGGTACTGGAAATATTAAAAATGAAAGTAAGCTTTTTCCATGTTGATAGTGCTCTCAAAATCATAGTGAAAATTCCTGCAACATGCTGGACTTTCTGTAAGAAGTGCGGCAAGCATCAACGCAACAATGTAACACAGTACAAGAAGGGCAAGGATACTCTGTGTGTGCAGAGACTGCGGTGTTATGACAGGAAGTAGAATGGCTATGGTGGACAGACTAAGCAAAAAAGGCTAAAACTACAAAGAAGATTGTGCTGAGGCTTGAATGCATTGAGCCCAACTGCAGATCTAAGAGAATGCTGGCAATTAAGAGATGCAAGCATTTTGAACTGGGAGGAAATAAGAGAAAGGGCCAAGTGATCCAGTTCTAAGCTTCATATTTTGTTATGTGACAATAAAACTTTGAGGATATGTTCTCTTCAGAAAGAAAAAACAACAACCCAAAAAACCCAAAGGTAATGTGCCACCAAATTATTAGTGAATCATTTATAGATTTGGCTTTCAGAATATGATCAATATTTAAAATTATATGTAGGGTGGATTTTTCCTTTTTAACAAGATGAATGAGCAGATTAGCTTTAGCTTAACTGAAAATTACCTTTTAAAAAAATGTTGCTTTCATGAGCTTCATTTCTTGCTGTCACTTCTTACCAATATAAGTTTATTCTGGGAGTTGTAGTCAACTTCAGCATCATAGTGGTAAAGTAACATATGTGATATATGGGGCATTTTATAACTTTAAGAGAGGGCAATTCTTAATTGGGCCTCATGGAAAGCAACTGTCTATTAAGAGGGAAAGTCTTGGCTTTGAAGAATAAGGTTTGTTAGGTAACTAAGTAGAAAAAAACCTGTATTTTGCTTATCTGAATGGTTCATCACATACCTAGCTAACCTTTCAGGGATACTGATTATGTTTTTCGTGGTAAATTATAGAACTCTTAAAATGTTTTTTTTCAAGAGCTATCAAAAAGACAAAGGAGGACTACCAAAACATAATTAAGTGTCCTTTCCAGTAACACTTAGAACTACTCTTACAAGTTTCACATCTAAATGCAAACTCAAATACTGTGAAATATGCAGGATATGGCTTTAATCACTTTAATTTTGGAATTAGAGTTTTACTTTCTTGATAGTTTCGTATTAGCATAGGGCTTGCTATGATTAAGCTAATAAACTTGCCTGTATTGGTACATCCAATGGAGATTATGTTTTTAGTAAAAATTATTAGCATAGTGAGCTCAGCATTTGTTTGTGTAACAAGGAACCTTGATGTAGAGTTTATGTTACAAGCTCTTAATCTGAAGATGTTAGCCTCATGTCAATACGGAATCTAATTTTGAAATACTTATATTTGTTGGATATCATCTATTTGTTTGAAGGACTTAATTCTTTTAAAAATTTACATATCAATTAGAATTTTTAGGTCTTATTAATTATTGGTAGTTATAATAATATTTTAAAATTTAATCGCCAAATGTTTTGGTTGCCATTTTTATTCTGTTGCTAAATGACTTTACATGTTTCAGAACTTATCTAAGTACATATGGATGTTCATTAAGTGATGTCTGATCTGAATTTGTTGGAGGGAAATACGAAGAGAGACTTTATGGCAAATAATCATTCTAAGAAATTTTAGTCTTGGTAGTTGAATCTTTTTTTGGTTATTATTATTTTTTCCTTTTTCTTTAAAAGGTACTCTAAATTCAGCTGAAGCTTTATCTGAAACCTTCATGTCTTAGTTTTCATTTGGCATTTATTTTCTCATTTTGACTTGCATTCACAAGTTAATTAGTCTTGGTCTTTTTTCTTGGTAGAGAAATGCATTCTTCAGAAATTGTTGTAGCAATATCAGATTTTATAGGCTATGGCTTTATTAGAAAAATTAAATTATTCTACAATAAGGTAGAGTGAGAGCTATTAATGCACTTGTGTGCAGGAACTTGTCTTTTTAAAAAATATTTCCTGTTCTCTTTTCTCCTCAATGCATGTTTTCATTTTCATAAATGCATATATTTCAAGATAAAACTACATGTCCCAATATTCATTTTTGTGGTTATGTCTCTCTTCTAACAGTGATAATAGAGGTAGCACTTTGCTTAACCAAATTTACTCTTTTTTTTTGTTTTGTTTTGTTTTTAAGAATTAAAGTGCAGCTTGACATTAGTTTTTTATGTGTGAAACCAACTTTTATTTATTTTTAAAAATATATTTTATTGATTTTTTACAGAGAGGAAGGGAGAGGGATAGAGAGTTAGAAACATAGATGAGAGAGAAACATTGATTAGCTGCCTCCTGCACACTCCCCACTGGGGATGTGCCTGCAACCAAGGTACATGCCCTTGACCAGAATCGAACCTGGGACCCTTGAGTCTGCAGGCTGATGCTCTATCCACTGAACCAAACCGGTGAAACCAACTTTTAGATGTTGATTATAATCAAAGTAGTAGTCCAGCTTATGCAGTGTTTCCATTTTTACTGCAAAATGAGAACAACTAAGATGGAAAACTAAATATTCATGTTAAGAAGTACTCACAAAAATACTTAAGTCCTTGATAGAATATAAGATATTTTATTCTTTTTTTCCCCCCACAGATCATAACAGAAAGTAGATTCTGTCTTTCTTCTCAGGGACCTAAGACATCATCTCCACAATAGTACCAAACTGTATTAAAAGTGGAAAAAGTGGTAAACTCAGTTATTTGGAGGTTATTAAGGGACTGAAATAATTATTTGAATTTGGACTGAGGCAGAATATTCTGTTATTTTTAAAGTCACATTAAAATGGGCAACTGTTAGAGATAGTTTGTTTCTCCCCTAATCATTTAGGACAGAGTACTAAAGTGTTTCAACAGGTGTAGTAAGACATGTAGCATACAGAAATGTAATTGTTTCTTTAAGGATACTTTGTGATCTTTTGTTAGTGGATTACTTAGAGAGAAGAGCACATACAAATCTACTGATTGGAGGAAATTTCTTAGTGATTGTTTTTAGTTTTCTCCTACAACAAAGGAAGAACTGTTTTGTACTAGGGAAATAAAAGTACAGTGTCTGTTATGCAAGTTAATTGCCCCTTAATGATTCCTTACATAATTTGAGCAAATATTTGAGATGATAATTAATAACTTATGCTGACATTATTATCTGTATCCTAATGAATATGTTTGTGGTCTTGTGACTGATAAGATGGCATATTTCAATTCTTAAAATTATGTATCATTGACTATATCATTAGATTACGTGGGATTTGGACATTTCCAATCCCTCCCCACTGGGAGGATTATCACAAAAGACATGCATTAAGCATAACAAACAGAAAATGAAGCAACTAAAAATGTGAATAAGCACAAATATTCGCCATAAAGACTAGTTGGCCTTGCTTTTTATTATGGGCACAAAGTGAAAGTTGAGTTACTTGATTTCATTACATTCTTCTGTCAAAGACAGTTTTCCTGGTACTACATTCTAAAGCAGTGGTTCTCAACCTTGGCTGCACATTAGAATCACCTGGGAACCTTTTTTAAAATCCTGATTTCTGGGCCTCATCCTCCAGAAATTCTGTTTCTTTGTTATGGGGTGAGGCCACAACATTAGTAACAAAGAAACAATTTCCGGAGGATGAGGCCCAGAAATCAGGATTTTAAAAAAGGTTCCCAGGTGATTCTAATGTGCAGCCAAGGTTGAGAACCACTGTTTTAAAGAGAATTGAAGCCATGGGGACAGTGAGAACTATAAGGGGAAATTGTTTTAATACTTTATAGGAAATATTAAAGCAGTCTTGATATGCTTTTTTTTTTTAAAGGAAACCAGTTGAGTTTGTTTGTTTATTTATTTATGTTAATCCTCACCCGAGGATATTTTTCCATTGATTTTTTAGGGAGAGTGGAAGAGAGAGGGAAAGACAGAGAGAAACATCCATGTGAAAAAAATACATTGATTGGTTGCCTCCTGTATGGGCCCAGGCTGGGGAGGATCCTTCAACCAAGGTATGTGCCCTTGACTGGAATTGAACCTGGGACCCTTTAGTCTGCAGGCTGACACTCTGTCCACTGAGCCAAACTGGCTAGGGCTTGATGTACTTCCTTATATAATTACTCTTAAAAAGAGCTAGGTTGCAGACATTTTTAGGTTATATTCTCTGATACTAGTCTGAAGTGGATGATATTTTTGTATTACCTACTGGAAGGAAGATTGGTTTTGCTTTCCTATTCCAGGTAAGCTTGTGGCAGGTTTAATATATTTTGAGAAACTAGAAGCTTAACCACTATTCTCAACACATTGGAAAGCCCATCTTTTGTCGGGAGCCGGTCCATCCTTACTGTTTCAAGGGACCTGGCATATATGGCATACGGTTCTTAATATGTTTGCTCACCTTCTTGGCTCTGTGTTTTAACCAAGGTCACCTCTCCGAGAAAGGTTGAATCCCCAGGTAGGGATTTTCCCCTGAAGTTAGGGAGGGAATAAAACCCCTCAACTAAGTGCCAGGCGGGTAATTAATCCCTTTAACTACGAACAATCATGCTTAAACTACATAATCTTTTCTCCCTGGAATGGAGATAAGAAACGCCCTAACCTTTGTAATAGAGATTGATAGGATTGAATCAACTGGTATAAATACAGTTGTAACAAGACAGAAACACTGAGAACTTAGAACACAGAATTCAGAAGACAGAACCTACATGGAGCCTGGAGACAGAAGAACTTCGCTGGAGAGAACATGGCAATAAATCCTGGACTGAACCTGACTATAGAACATGGCAAGAGAACCTGACTAGAACCTGGTGACTGAACTTGGCTGGAGATCCGAAGCAGAACCTCTCTGGAGATCCAGACCAGAACTTGGCTGGAGATCCTGGCTGGAGATCCTGGCTAGGCTGCTGATCAACTGAACACTGTCTCCGTGTCCTTCCTTCTTCGCCGACTCCGTCTACACCTTTGGGGACCCCTGGACCCGCTGGGGCTAGACCCCGGCAATCTTTGTTCTTCAGGGAAGTAGTTAAATACTTGGGGTCAAACTTAAATCAGTTTACCATTTTTTAAAGTTCATTTAATTTTAAAAATAGTTTTTATTAATTAAATTTTTTTATTAATATTCAGAGCGTGGAAGAGAGAGAGAGAGAGAGAGAAACAGAAACATCAGCAATGAGACAGAAACATTGATCAGCTGCCTCCTACACTTCCCACATTGGGTATCAAACCTGCAATCCAGGCATGTGCTCTGACCTGGAATCAAACCATGACATCCTGGTTCATAGGTCGATGTTCAACCACTGAGCCACTCTGGCTGGGCTTATTGATTTTTTTTTTTTAGAGAGAGTGGAAGGGAGACTGAGAAAAACATTGATGTGAGAATGAAGCATTGATTGGCTGCCTCCTGCAGGCCCCCTATCTGCCCCCTACCAGCCCCCTACCCAGGATCATTGTGCCCTGACTCAAATCTAACAGACAACCTTTTGGGGCATAGGAAGATGCCCAACCAAATGAGCCATACCAGCCAGGGCTAATTTACCATTTCTACAGTGTTCTCTGAAATTTTTTTAAAAAATAGGAGTTGGTTAAAAACAAAACTAAATTATATTTTCAGTTATGAGATTTAATTTAACAATTGTTCTCCATTGGCAAGGCCTTTTTATTCTTTGATTTTGAAAATAATTTTGTAAGACCTACATGTGAATTGTTGACCAGGAAAAGTTGACTGACTTTTAACAACCTTAAACTGCTCATCCTGATGATGGAGGATTGAAATAATCAGAAGACATAGAAGTGAGCTTCAAGGGCATGGATAATCTGCAAAGTAGATAATCTCTCTGGATGATTATAATGTAGCATCATATTTCACCTTAGGTGTGATATATAAGTTTTAAAATTATTTTATTGACTATAGAAAAAGTATTGCTAGACACAAGAGTAAGAAACATCTGCATTCATTGGTTCTCTTTTTTTTTTTTTTAAAAAAAAGATATTTTATTGATTTTACAGAGAGGGTGTTAATCCTCACCTGGGGATATTTTTTTCCATTCATCTTTTTTAGAGAAAGTGGAAGGGAGGGAGGGAAGGGAAGGGAAGGAGGGAAGAAGTAGGAGGAGGAGGGAGGGAGGGAGAGAGAGAGAGAAAGAAAGAAAGAAAGAAAGAAAGAAAGAAAGAAAGAAAGAAAGATCAATTGTGAGGGAGATGGTTCTTTTTTGTTAGAGCCTTGTGCACCTTGTATTTCTTTTCCTAAATTGTGAAATTAAAAAAATACAGAAAATGCATAAAACTTAAATGTAAAGTTTAAAGACTCTCTAGGATGCACACCCATGTAACTCATACCCAAGTCAAGACAACATAACCACTCTTGCTGATTTTACTCTTCTTTACTTCCCTGAAGTAGCATTGTCCTGACATTTATGGCTTTCTCGTCCTCATTTTTATTTACAATTTTACTACCCAGTATGTTTAAGTTGTTCTTGATATAATTGGAATCATAGGGTGTGTATTTTATCTGGCTGCTTTTGCTCAACATTATGTCTTTTAGGATCCATTGATGTTTTTGCAAGTGTTTGTGGTTTATTGATTTTCAGTTTCAAGATGATCCATTCCACAATTTGTTGATCTCCTACGCTATTGACAAATTTGTTATTTTGAGTTTTTAACTATTACCAACAATGCCAATGAAAACATTTCTGTATAAGTATCTTGGTATATATAATCATGTGTTTTTGTGGGATATATACTTAAGTGTAGAACTGCTGGGTTCTAGTTGTGATTAACCTCAGCTCTACTAGATACTGCCAAACTATTTCAAAATATACTCCTACCAGCAGTATATGGGAGTTCACCTTGCTTCACATCCTGGCTAATATTTAATATTGTCAGACTTTAAATTTTTGTCAATGTTATAATGTATTAATGGTATTTTATTGGGCCTTATATTTTCATGGACATCTTTTTACGTTATTGGTCATTTGGATTTCTTATTTCTTTTTTTTTAAAAAATATATTTTATTGATTTTTTTACAGAGAGGAAGGGAGAGGGCTAGAGAGTTAGAAACATTGATGAGAGAGAAGCATCGATCAGCTGCCTCCTGCACACCCCCCACCGGGGATGTGCCCGCAACCAAGGTACATGCCCTTGACTGGTATCGAACCTGGGACCTGTCAGTCCACAGGCCGACACTCTATCCACTGAGCTAAACCGGGCAGGGCTGGATTTCTTATTTCTTGTGAAAGGTCTTTGTATCTTTTCCCATTTTTTCTTTTTTTAAAAAATATTTTTTTATTTCAGACAGGAAGGGAGAGAGAGAGATAGAAACACCAATGATGAGAGAGAATCATTGATCGGCTGACTCCTGCACACCCCCTACTGGGGATTGAGCCTGCAACCAGGACGTGTGCCCTTGACCAGAATTAAACTGGGACCCTTCAGTCCACCAGCCGACACTCTACCTACCCACTGAGCCGAACCAGCTAGGGCATTTCCCCCATTTTTCTATTGCATTTCTTTCATTGTTTTGTAGGAGTTCTTTATAAGTTTGTATTGGCATCTTTTGTGGGTAACACTGTATGTGTGGCAAATATCTTGTTATTCTTTAGCTTGCAGTTCCGTTCTTACAATGGTGATTTTGATAATCAGAAGTCATGCACTTTAATATAGTCAAATTTGTCACTTTGGCTTTCAGATCAGTACTTTTTTTTCTCTTTAAAAAATGATTTTAGAGATTGGAAGGGGGAGAGAGAAGGAGGTAGAGGAGGAGAAAGAGGGAGAGAGAGGTAAAAAAACATTGATGTGACAGAACATTGATTGGTTCCCTCCAACAAGGGCCCAGTCTGGGAATTGAGCCCACAACCTGGCTAGGGCCTTTTGCTCATTTTTAAATTGGGTTGTTTATTTTCTTATTGTTGATTGTTAAGAGTTCTTTGTATATTTTGGATAACAGTCCTTATCAGGTATCTTTATTTTTTTATAATGTCATTCTTATAAGTATGAAGTGATATTGTGGTTTTGATTTCCCTTTCTCTGATAATAAGTGATGTCAAGCATCTTTTCATGTACATGCTGACCATTTGTATGTCTTCCTTGCAGAAATGTCTGTGCAAGTCCTTTGCCCATGTTTATATCAGTTTTTGTTTTTTTTGCTGTTGAGTTGTAGATATTCCTTATATATTAACCCCTTATCAGATATATGGCTTGCAAGTATTTTCTTCCATTCCATTCTGTTCATTGTCTCCTTTGCTGTGTACACAATTAAAAACAATCTTTATTGTTGAAAGTATTGCATATGTCCCCTTCTTCCACCCCCCAGGCCTTCTAGCTCATTCCTGCCCCCTGCCTCAGGCCTTTACTGCCCTATTGTCTGTGTCCATGGGTTATGCATACAAGTTCTTTGGTTGATCACTTCCTACCCACCCACCCTCTCCTTCCTTCCCTCTGAGATTCACTAGTCTGTTCTATGCTTCTGTGTCTCTGGATCTATTTTGTTCATTAGATTCCACATATGAGTGAGATGTGGTACTTGTCTTTCTCTGACTGGCTTATTTCGCTTAGCATAATACTCTTCAGGTCCCTCCATGCTGTCCCAAAGGGTAAGAGATCCTTTTTTTTTTTTTTTTTAAAAAATCCTGCATAGTATTCCATAGTATAAATGTACCACAGCTTTTTTTTTATCCAGTGAAGTCAGTGGGGTGTTAAAGTCCCCTACTATAACTATCTTGCTATTAACCTCTCCCTTAAAGTCCTCTTGAAGTTTTTTCATATATTTAGGTGCTCCTGTATTGGGTGCATATATCTTTACCAGGGTTATATCCTCTTGTTGGATTGATCCCTTTAGTATTATGAAGTGACCTTTGTTGTCTCTTGTGATGGCCTTCATTTTGAAGTCTATTTTGTCAGATTGCTACCCTAGTTTTTTTTTTTTCATTCCATTTGCATGGAAAATTGTTTTCCATTCCTTCACTCATCCTGTGTGAGTCTTTTGTTCTGAGGTGGATCTCTTGTAGACAGCATTTAGTTCAAGGGTCCTCAAACTTTTTAAACAGGGGGCCAGTTCACTGTCCCTCAGACCGTTGAAGGGCCGGACTATAGTTTAAAAAAAGACTATGAACAAATTCCTATGCACACAGCACATATCTTATTTTGAAGTAAAAAAACAAAACGGGAACAAATACAATATTTGTATTTGCATGTGGCCTGCGGGCCGTAGTTTGAGGACCCCTGATTTAGTTGGATCATGTTTTTGTATCCATTCAGCTACCCTCTGTCTTTTGATTGGAGCATTTAATCCTTTTACATTTAAGGTTATTACTGATAGGTACTTATTTATTGCCATTTTAATTCTGTATGCCTAGTTTTCTCTCTATATATTTCTTGTCTGGCCAATCTTGTTTCATCTATATACCACCCATTTCCCCATTCTGTTGAGATAAATATAATTTCATCTGTAAATATTTCAGCATCTATCTCTTAAAGATAGAGTTTTACTCATATATTCAAGTTGACTCATAAATGTTAGGTTATTAAAATTTGTTTGAGAGAGAGAGAGAGAGAGAGAGAGAGAGAGAAAGAAAGAGAAAGGACAGAAGAGAGAGAGAGGGAGAGAGAAACCTTGATTTGTTGTCCCACTTATTTATGCATTCATTGGTTGATTCTTGTCTGTTTCCTGAATGGGAATTGAACCCACAACCTTGGTGTATTAGGACGATGTTCTAACCAACTGGGCTAACTGGCCAGGGTCCATAAATGTTAATTTTTAAAATACTTGTTTCAGACAGGATTCAAATAAGGATCCATACATTGTGATTGATATGTCTCTAAAGCCTTTTTTGCTCTGAGGATCCCCCACCATCCTTTATTTTTCCTAGCAATATATTTGTTGAAGAGATTGGGTCATTGTTCTATAGCAGTGATGGTGAACCTATGACACCTCTGACACGCGAACTCATTTTTTTTGGTTCATATTTCTTTGTTAAGTGGCATTTAAATATATAAAATAAATATCAAAAATATAAATCTTTGTTTTACTATGGTTGCAAATATCAAAAAATTTCTATATGTGACACGGCACCAGAGTTAAGTTAGGGTTTTTCAAAATGCTGACACGCCGAGCTCAAAAGGTTCGCCATCACTGTCCTATAGACTTTTCCACAGTCTGAATTTAGGTCGTGCCTTTTTTTTTTTTTTTTAAGTCAACATCATAGATGGGTGGTAATATTCCTTTATCAGGATCAGGAAGCACATAATGTCTGATTGTCTCTTTTTGTAATGTGAACAGCCATTCATAGATGCCTAGGTCTTTTAATTTATTAGGAGTCTTAAAATGGTAATGTAATTCTATCATTCCATCATTATTTATTAGCTGAAATACTTAAGTACAGAGACATTTCTTATCAACCGTTGGTTCATATATGAAGGCAGAATAAGTGATTGATTTTTTTAGTTAATTTTACCAGTTTTAAAAATAATGAATTGATTGACTAGCATCCTCTAGTTTTGACCAATTATGGCTTTTAGGTTTGTTTTATTCTCATTCTGAACTAATGGATGTTGACATTGAATACATTTTTAAATATTTTTAGTTGATATAATTTGCTCTGTAAGGATCATCTTTGTTAAGATTTGAAATTAATGCAGACTACTTTTGTTTTATTCTAGTTTGCATTTGTGTCGGATTCTCAGTGAAAATAAAAGCCATGATAGTTCGACTTACAGAGGTAAGAATTTTAAAAGTATCATTGCTATTTTTTTTGGCTTGGTCAATTTTAATAAATAGCCTGTTTTCATCAAATTGTTATGAATGCAAACAAAAGGTATAAGATAGTTTACATTATGTAAAGCTTTTATGTGAATATATTACAATTCAGATTTAAAACTATAGTTATAGTAAGACTATACATCTTTGTATAAGGATGCTATTTTTTTAAAATATATTTTTTATTGATTTTTTACAGAGAGGAAGGGAGAGAGATAGAGAGTTAGAAACATCGATGAGAGAGAAACATCGATCAGCTGCCTCCTGCACATCTCCTACTGGGGATGTGCCCGCAACCCAGGCACATGCCCTTGACTGGAATCGAACCTGGGACCTTTTAGTCCGCAGGCCGACGCTCTATCCACTGAGCCAAACCGGTTTTGGCAAGGATGCTATTTAACTTGCATAATAGTCATGATATAGCTTGGATTTTATAATACAGTTGCTAGCTATATGAAAAATTACATAGACTAGTTATTAGTCATAAACAGAAGAGAAAAGCTAGTATGGAAAGTAAAATGATTGTGATCTTATTTACACTAGGAAATTTCCAGAAACAGGTTCAGTGTTTTTACTAAAGCTGGTTATGTTTAGGTGGTATCCGGGATTTTGTTGAAGGTAGTTGTCATGGAAAACATTAAAAGCAAAGGTGTTGTGTACTGCATACCACAAATATGGCTTATTAACTAAAATGTAATGTAATTAAAGAGGATATAAATTTCCAGTTATTTTAATTTTGAATGATGTTACTATTTAACATTCATTAATTTAAAATTGGGCATATGGATTTAGAAAAGGAGGGGCAAAAACAAAAACAATTATGTTTAGTAAGTTTAAAGTATTTTCCTATGTAGCTTTCATTGAGATAGAAACCATAACATTTTTTTCAATTTGGGAAAAATAATTCACAGCCAATATTCTATTTTAACCCCAAAATTTTTAGATAAAATTGATTGTAGTTATTTAAATTATGCCATTGTGAGTAGAAAATTAAGAACAGAATGATTTTCTGTAGATAAGTTTGCTTTTGTTTTTATCAAAAATTATATATTTGTTTTTAAAAAATACATTTTTATTGATTTCAGAGAGGAAGGGAGAGGGAGAGGGAGAGAGAGATGGAAACAACAATGATGAGAGAGAATCATTTATTGGCTCCCTTCTGCACTCCCTACACTGGGGATCGAGCCCGCAACCTGGGCATGTGCCCCAACTGGGAATCGAACCATGACATCCTGGTTCATAGGTTGATGGTCAACCACTGAGCCCTGTGGTCGGGTGAGATTATATACGTTTTAAAGAAAATTTGTGTTTTTTTTTTTTTTTTTTGAGGGGAAAGCATTTTTTAACAAATGAATGAGCTAGTTTTCTGTCATTTGGGTAAGGTCTGTTTTAAAACTTAACATTCCTAGCCTTGAGTCCCCAAACTTATTTTTCAATTCATCCTGTTTATAAAATTGTATGACCATTCATAAAGATTTCTTTTTTTTTTAAATTTCTGGGTGTCTCCATAATGCTTTAATGATTTGTGTAATATTCTGAAAAAGCCGGAAATAGTCCATCCCAGCCTCCTAAGGTCAGACCGTCTTTCCTTGATGGGACTCATGCAGGGACACCTGCCTTTAGATGGATCAGAGCTGCTTTAACCTCTAGTCCAAGGGCGGGGAAAGGGGGCTGCCAGTAGACAATGGGGTCGAGAGAGGAAGGAAGGGAAGATGAAGGTGCAAGAAACTTTTGTCAGAGTCGACACAAGGTTGCTTACTAGGAGACAGACGAATGCAACTCTGTATTCACTGCTAGAAACCAGAGCTTTGGGTAAAATCTTGAATTTATGGGGAGGAGAGGGAAGCATGGGCTTATCTGTCCTTTTCCAGACCCCTGTGGTTGGGGACCTGCAGAGTGAGCTGCAGTGCATTTTGCTGGACTGGTGCTCACTCCTCACCTGCTGTCCCTGTGTACCACACGCTGACCCTTTCCCCGGGTCAGCAACAAGCGACCTGCAGTACCCACGGGGACGCATGCAGAAGGCTGGTTAACAGCAGAGCCCCTGCTCTCTGGGCAAGGTGATGTCCACTTCCTCTCTGCCTGGCGCAGCGTGGTCTCCATCTCGGTCAGTGAGTTCACAGAACACTCCCAGAAGGAGGCGCTCGCTTTTCTGGATGCAATCATTCTCTAAAACAGGCCTGCCCTGTGGCTGGTGTGGCTCAGTGAATAGAGCGTCAACCCGTGGACTCAAGGGTCCCAGGTTTGATTCCCGTCAAAGGGCACATGCCCAGCTGCAGGCTCGATCCCCATCCCCAGTTGGGGTATGTGCAGGAAGCAACCAAAGGACGTCTCTCTCACATCGATGTTTCTCTCTGTCTCTCCCTGTCTCTTCCACTCTCTCTAAAAATCAATGGAAAAATATCCTCAGGCGAGGATTAACAGGAAAAAAAAAATAAAGTAAAACACAAGTCTTACACCTGGATAGCAGCCACTGAGGGTGCGTCTGAAACTGGGGGAACCCGGATCTGTGTGGGGAAAGGCGGAGTCCGGGTATACTGGCAGGTCCTGGAGAAGGGCCAGGGAAGACTGGGGCAGTGGCACCGGCTCCTAGAGCAGGGTTCTGGCGGGAAGCAGTGCTGGCCCCAGGCACTGAGCTCCGTCTAGAGACGTGTCTGATCCTTCCGAGGTGTGCTCCTGCCTGTGCAGATGACAGGGGTGCCCTAGCTTGGGAGTTCAGAGGTGCTGCGCCTTAATAGTCAACAAGGCTTTTAAGTTGGGAAGTTTTATTCCTCCCCCACCCCTACCCCCGCCTTCCCCCCATGAAGGCCACATCCTGAGTCACCTCGTTCTACTCCTCACCACCTTAAAAGTTGTGCCTGAGAAACTTCCTTGTGCTGTGGCCACTGGAGGGCAAGCACTCTGGCCGGGTCCTCTGCGGGCCTCTTCCTCCTCCCTGCATCATTTTGTAGATTTTGCTCTGGATGTGGAGCTAAGGGTGTTTGGTTTTGACACATTCAAGCTTGATTGCAAGTTCTTCTCCCGCCACAATGTCCGTACCGAGATAGAGAGATAGATGTCTCCGAAAGAGCCGCTGCTGATCTTCTGGCCCAGCCAGTACCTGTTCCCGATTCTGAGCTCCATGGCGGCGGCGGGCCAGACTCCCTCCTGCCCTCCTGGCCGCTTCCTGGGTCTGAGCTCTGGGAGGCGGCGCCCGCCGCTGCCGCTACTGCGGGTGGGCTGCCGGCTCCGCCCCCCTCACGGCCTGCTTTCACCATGGCTTTCCAGTCGCCCAGCCGCTCCCAGAGCCACAATAGGGGGCGGATGGGACAGTCCAAGCGCCGCCCCTGCTGTGGCTCCTGCCGAACACGCTTGCCCTCTCCCCACCACGGATGGACTCGGATCTTCTGGGCCTAAATTCCCCTTCAGCTGCCTGAAGGAGCTGCCGCCATCGCACTGTGCCTTAAAGATTTCTTTTAAAAAATTTTTTTCATAAAGATTTTTGAGGTTGATATAATGCCTTGTTTTTTAAATAAAGCAATTGACTGCCAGAAGTGTAAGAAAGTAAAAAAAGACTCCTTTCTAAAAGCACTTAGATACTAAATTTTATTTTCTTCTCCTGTTTAAAACAAAATTTTAACTTCTGTTAACTTCATCTTGTTTGCGATTGAAACCCTAAGTGGGTAAGAGAAAGAATTTTTATAAAAGGTATAAATAGCATAACACAGGCTGATTACTCTTTTAGTTTTATTTATTTATTTACACATCACTCCTTTATTATACTGATCTGAAAAAGACTTGGTAGTTATGCTCAAAATGCTTACTGGGCCCATGTGGCAGGGCCAAGCAACTGGAACATGATTCAGAATTCACACAGTAAAGGACACACCTGGACATGATCAAGAGACATTTCACTGCCATGAGACTATAATACCAATGCCGGGGAGGGATTCTAAAACACAGCAGGATAACTCCTACAAGTCAAGGAGCTCATCCCACCTTGGTGTGAGGAATGGCTTATTTTTATGATGACCACATGTGGGAATAGTTCAACCGCCACTGAAAACCCCAGAAGGGTTTTTGTTTTGTATTTTATGTAGATTTTTTTTGTTTGTTTTTTTTGTAAAGTAAATGCAACACGTAAACATTCAGGGTTGATCCCAATCTTCTGGAGCCAGCTTTTCTGGGGTCAAGAAGGAAATGTTTGTTTGAATCACCAGGCATTCATCTTCCACTGGAATGACTAGAGCCCCCAGTCAGTTCACCTAACTGCAGAATAGCACAGGACTGCTCTCACGAACACATTGGTCACGCCTTACATGGCTCCTCCTTACTCCCCTACTTTCAAGCAGGTCCTTAGTAATAAACAAAACACTAGCAAAAAAACAAGAGTTATTACCTCTGGACTCTCTTAGATAAGAGTCTCCCTTGGCTTAGACTGAGGACCCATACCCCAGAAGGGCCATTCTGACTAGATTGCATGAAGGGAGTGGGTGCAGGAGACAAAATGGCTAACACAAAATTGGGAGCCACCAGTCCCCATCTGCAGCTACAACCTAAGATGCCTACAGATGTGGTCAGTGTGACATGTGCACAGAAGAGATGCAGAGGAATGGGATGGGAGAGAGGATGTCCTTGGGAAGGTCGTCTGCCTGCTCGCCTTCACTTCTTGGCCTTGCCCTGGGCAGCCACAGCCTCCATGGCTTTGCTCACGGTCTCTTCATCCCCCAGGAACTGAATGGGCTTGATGGGCTTCAAGTTCTTGTCTAATTCATCGACAATGGGAATACCAGTCAGCAGGTTCAGCTCCATGATAGCCTCTTCAGAAAGACCTTCCAGATGTTTGACAGTGCCCCGAAGGCTGTTGCCATGGGCTGCAATCAGTACCCTTTTCCCCTCCTTAATCTGGGGCACTATGTCTTCATTCCAAAAGGGCAGAGCTCTGGCAATAGCGTTCTTCAGACTCTCACAGGAGGGTAGCTGATCTCGGTGAGGTCTGCATACCTGCGATCCTTACTGATGTTGCTGTAGAAGGGATGGTCGGGCTCCATCGGTGATGATGGGATATCATAAGAGCGCCTCCAGATCTTTACCTGGGCCCCACCATGCTTGGCAGCAGTTTCTGCTTTGTTAAGACCAGTCAGACCCCCATAGTGCCGCTCATTGAGACGCCAGGTCCTCACTACAGGCTGCCACATTTGGTCAATGGCATCCAGCACCGTCCAGAAGGTCCAAATTGCTCTCTTCTGCACTGAGGTGAAGCAAATGTCAAACTCAGCCGGCATCTCGCAGCAGCCGGGCTCAGGTCTGTGTTGTACCAGCCGCTGAAGCGGTTCTCCAGGTTCCACACGCTCTCGCCATGCCGGATCAGCACCAGCTTGTAGGCAGCCATGGTGGCCGTTCCGAGTGCGGAGCAGACTCTACTCTTTTAGTTTTAAATGGGGGCTGTGTGGATATTTAATAACTGTCAGTGCCTGGCCTGTGTCGCTTAGTGGTTGAGTGTTGACCCCGAACCAAGAGGTCACTGGTTTGATTCTGGGTCAGGGCACATGCCCTGTTTACGGGCTCCATCCCTAGCAGGGGGAGTGCAGGAGGCAATGGATGGATGATGTTTTCCTCTCATCCATGTTTTTATATCTCTATCCTCCCCCCCCTTCCTCTCTCTAAACAGGTCAATAAAAACATATTAAAACACACACACACACACACACACACACACACACACACAGATATTGTTAATTTGCATGGCTGTTCTGATTCACAATTAAAGCCAGAAACAGTTATGAGCATCTCATTGGCTTAATTTGCTGGTGCTTCTTTCGCTTGCCATTGCCTGCTTTCTTAACACATACACACTCTTTGGCTGCTATATGCCAACAATCAAGCTTTGGTTTGAGTGCCCCAGTAGGTAGTCCATGCAGGAAACTGTAATTTCTTCAGAATTTCTTTTGTTCTATCTAAGGCAGTGGTTCTTAACCTTCCTAATGCTGCGACCCTTTAATACAGTTCCTCATGTTGTGGTGACCCCCAATTTCATTGTTACAAATTGAAAATAATTAAAGCATAGTGATTAATCACAAAAACAATATGTAATTATATATGTGTTTTCCGATGGTCTTAGGCGTCCCACAGGTTGAGAACCGCTGATCTGAGGGGATTGAGTGTGTGTAGTGTTTTCCTCTGCCCTTTCCCCTTCTGCCCCTCCCTTGAATGATTTCATTTCAGGCAGGCAGTTTCCCTTGCACACACTACTTCACCTTGTTCTTTTTATAAGTCCCTTCCCCCAGTAAAATAACGTTATAATGATGGCTGATCAACATGACTAGTTCTAGTGATACTCCACATAACCAAGAACTGGTGTCTTCAATGTTCAGATCCCACAGTTAACATCTAATATAAGTCCCTTTTACTTGTGGCTATTCTTAAGTCTTTTACTTATTATTTTTAGTATAAGGGTTGTAAGTTTTCCTCCCCATTGTAAATGTAGTTTTTCAACTTTAGTGTAGGTTTTGCAGGACTTTGTTGGGGCTAACCTGGTAGTATTAAGGCACCACTTACTGTTTTTATAGATAAAATACAATAGGAGTTCCTAACCACTTAAATGGGCATTTAAATAACTTGTGAATTGGGGACCTTTTTTTTGCTACTTTTGGATTACATTGTGATTGTTTTTATGTAACTTAATATCAGAAAAATGACCTGAGCTATTTGCTTTCTATTTTAATCTTCTGTGATTAAGATTGGAACTCCCTCAGCCCCATGAGCCCATATTCTTATGGGAATTTGGTGTATGCTCAGCTGTTTTGTCCTTGTAAGAGTGATTGCTTTTTAAAAATAATTTAACTGTCTAGGTAACTTTAAATGAGTATTATTTGTTGTGAAAACATTTTATTAGTAGAAAGTGAAAGCTGAAATTGACCCCATAATCCTACCATACTAATAAATAGAAAATTTTTCTTTGCATTTTAATTTTTATAGTTTATTATAAGCACAATGAAACCATATTTGTGCAAAAGGTAGACTATATATAATAAAAAAGTAAATATGTTTAATAAAAGGTAAATATATTTAAATGTGGCTTCACAAGGAATTAGGATAATCTGGTTATATTTCTTTAACAAATAACTCAGTGTGCAGTTTTATTTCATTGTAAAATAATATTTTCATTGTTTAAAGGGGGATTGGTAAAAGTTTTTATTTCTATTATATTCCTTTTTTGTGACCAGTAGTCAGACCAAAGGAGAAGCTTTTTAAATATTTGATTATTATTTTTTTAAATTCTTAACTGAGGATATTTTTGTTGCTTTTAGATAGAGTAGAAGGGGGTGGGGGGGTAGTGAGAGGGAGAGAGAAACATCGATGTGAAAGAGACACATTGATTTGTTGCCTCCCACATGCAACTGACTGGGGATCTAGCCTGCAACTGACGTATGTGCCCTTGATGGGAATCGAACTCATGGCCCTTTGATGTGCAGGCTGACATTCTAACCGCTGAGCAAAACTGGCCAGGGCTAAATATTTGATTTTTTTCCTTGCAATTTTGCCTCGAAAGAGTTTTGATTCCCTTCAAAAGGAGATTATTAATTGACTTTGTTTTACATTAATATTTTTAGAACTCTTGGTATCCCTGCTTTTAATGAGAGGAAGAAAATAAAAAGTTTTAGTATATGGGACTCAAGAAAAAAAAGATAGCTGGAAGGAGGAAGTATTCACTTGCCCATTAACTCCCCCCCCCCCAAATGTTTTTCTTTAGGAAAGGGGGCTATGCTAATTACTAGTGAGTGAGACTTCTTGGGGTTGACAGTTATCATAGAACTGCTATTTTATGTATGTATGTATGTACATATGCAATTATTTTAGTTTAAATTCTGATGGAAATAGGAAAAAGAGATTTTGGGGAGAAATTTCTGATAGTAGGGCATGGATAAAACTCAATTTTATATTTATTGCTGTTCCTTACCTATTGTCAGTGCAGTCCTGAGATTGAATTGACAATAATTTGAATATACTAGGTGAACCAGTTCATAATGCGGATTTTTTTCAATAGATGGAGTTACACATATGTTAATATATATGCGCTTTGAGATGTATGCTATTTTGTTGTATTGACAACAAGCTTCAAAACTTCATATGTCAAATTTGCTGAAGGTGTTGACATCATAGATATTTTTACTCTTAAAAATGTCAAATTTCGCCCTAACCGGTTTGGCTCAGTGGATAGAGCGTCAGCCTGCAGACTCGGGTCCCAGGTTCGATTCCGGTCAAGGGCATGTACCTTGGTTGCGGGCACATCCCCAGTAGGGAGTGTGCAGGAGGCAGCTGATCGATGTTTCTCTCTCATCGATGTTTCTAACTCTCTATTCCTCTCCCTTCCTCTCTGTAAAAAACCAATAAAATATATTTTAAAAAATGTTGAATTTCGTGCCAAAAAAAGAGCATTTGTGGGAAGTTTTAATTCATTATTTTTTTTTACTTATTTATTTTTTTAATAGATTTTATTGATTTTTTACAGAGAGGAAGGGAGAGGGATAGAGGGTTAGAACATCGATGAGAGAGAAACAGAGAGAAACATCGATCAGCTGCCTCCTGCACACTCTCCACTGGGGATGTGTCTGCAACCAAGGCACATGCCCTTGACCCAATCGAACCCGGGACCCTTGAGTCTGCAGGCTGACGCTCTATCCACTGAGCCAAACTGGTTAGGGCTCATTACTTTATTTTGAAGTAAAGTGCTGCTGAAAGTTATCGTATACTTCGGGAAGCTTATGGTGAACATGCTCCATCTCAAGATACTTGTGAACACTGGTTTAAACGTTTTAAAAGTGATGATTTTGATGTGAGAGACAAAGAACGTCCAGGTCAACCAAAAAAGTTTGAAGACCAACAATTACAAGCATTATTGGTTGAAGATGTGTGTCAAACTGAAAAACAACTTGCAGAAAGATTAAACTTTTCTCAGCAAACAATTTCCAATTGTTTCCAAGCAATGGGAAAGATTTTAAAGGAAGGAAAATGGGTGCCACATCAACTGAACGAAAGACAAGTGGAAAACCGAAAAGTCATCAGTAATCTGTTGCTTCAACGGCACGAAAGTCTTTTTTGCATGGAATTGTGACTGGCGATGAAAAGTGGATTTATTTTGAGAATCCCAAATGCACAAAATCATGGGTTGATCCAGGTTAACCATCAACATCAACACAAGGCCTAATTGCTTCGGGAAGAAGACAATGCTCTGCGTTTGGTGGGATCAGGAAGGTGTGGTGTATTATGAGCTTCTAAAACCAGGTGAAACCATTAATACTGATCGCTACCGACAACAAATAATCAGTTTGAACCACTCTTTGATCATGAAACGACCAGAATGGGCCAGAAGACACGGCAAAGTAATTTTGGCTTCATGATGATGCACCATCACACACTTCAAAACCAGTTAAAGACACGTTGAAAGGTCTTTCTGGGAAGGATTAACCCACCCCCTGTATTCATCAGGCCTTGCTCCTTCAGATTATCACCTGTTCTGATCAATGACACATGCACTTTCTGAGCAGCCCTTCAAAACGTAGGAAGAAGTGGAAAATTGGGTCTCTGAATGGTTTGCCTCAAAACAAGAAACGTTCTATTGGGATGATATTCACAAATTACCTGAAAGATGGGGGAAATGTGTAGCTAGTAATGGACATTACTTTGAATAAAGCACTTTTGATGTTTCTTTTGAAATTATCGTGTTTTCTTTGATTACAAAATCTGCCATTAGTAGCAGATATACCCAGTGTTTTTTAAAAATCTGTGAAATTTGCTTCTGAGAGGAATGGTTAATTTAGTTTATATACACTTTCTGGCATTCTGTGAAGTCACTGAAAATGAAAATAATTTTAGAGGCTTTGGATTTTGAGAAAATGCTTTTAAAAGTGGGGGATATCAGAATATGAAATGATGAGCACTGTAAATGCAAATATGTAAAATATATAGACATATTGGAAGGAAATTATCAAGTAGTAATTATGTTATAGTAGTGGAGCCAACATTAACTTTTTCCTACTCTTTTAGTATTGTGTTTTTGTGAAAATAAAAGGAAAAATATGCTAAAGCATTAGAAGTATACTTTTTCTTATTGTTGATGTTTATGATAAATCTGAAAAGTAGGAAATAATATACGTCTTCCCCAGAGATTCTGCTTTTCTTACATTCTGTGTACTTACATTCTTTCTTTTATGGTCAACAGATTTCCAGCAAGTTCTCTATGAATTATCATACCATGTCATTAAAGGGAACCTAAAGCATGAACAGGCATCTAATGTTTTTAATGACATTAATGTAAGTATGTATATGCTTTTTAATGTAATAATTGTTGCCTATTTCTTTTGCATTTGATACAAACATCTTTGAAGTGTATAATTTGCATTTCAAAAATGAAATGCTTTAAGGTAATGTTGGTAAGTCATTGTTGCTAGACAAATAAAGATATTTTAATCTTTTTGTCTGGTTGTGAGTAAAGCAAAAAATGTTATGTAAGATGGGAGGGCAAAAACACACACACACACACACACACACACACACACACACACACAAAACAAAACCCCGGCATTGTAATGAAATCAAGATATAGTTAATTTAAAAGGGTACTATAAAAAATAATTTGACCAGGAATATTTTTCTCCCAATATAGCATATCAAAGCATTTTCTTTTGTTTGTGGTTATGTTTAGAAATTATATTTTTAAATTGAGAATTTAATTATTTTAAATTGAGGCTGCATAGCTCTAATGTTTACTTGATGCCAATTTTCATGTGTTTACTGGTTTTAGAATATGTTAACTAGATTTTTTCCTAAACTTTATGTGATTATTCTGTTTTACTCTTTTTTAAAAATATGTTTTTGTTGATTTCAGAGAGAGGAAGGGAGAGGGAGAGAGAGATAGAAACATCAATAATGAGAGAGAATCATTGATCTGCTGCCTTCTGCATGCCCCCTACTGGGGTTCTAGCCTACAACCCAGGCATGTGCCCTGACCAGGAATCACACTGTGACCTCATGGTTTATGGGTCTATGCTCAACCACTGAGCCACCCTGGCTGGGCATCTGTTTCACTTATTAGGGAATTAAAAAAAATATTGATTTCATAGAGAAAGGGGGTGGGAGAGATAGAAACATCAGCGATGAGAGAGAATCATTGATTGGCTGCCTCCTGCACACCCCACATTGGGGATGAAGCCCGCAACCTGGACATATGCCCTGATCGGGAATCAGACCATGACCTCCTGGTTCATAGGTTGACACTTAACTACTGAGCTACACTGGTCAGGCTGTTTATTAGAGAACTAGAGGACCGTGCACCGGTGGGGTCCCTTGGCCTGGCCTGCAGGGATCGGGCCAAAACCAGCTCTCTGACATCCCGCAAGGGGTTCTGGATTGCGAGAGGGTGCAAGCCAGGCTGAGGGACTCCACTGGTGTGCCATCAGGGTCGGAGAGGGACCACAGGAGGACTCCAGGGTGTGTCTGGCCCATCTCGCCCAGTTCCAATTGGCCAGACCCCAGCAGCAAGCTAACCTACTGGTTGGAGCTTCTGTCCCCTGGTGGTCAGTGTGCATCATAGCAACTGGTCAAATGTTCGAATGAACAGCCAGACAATTAGCATGTTAGGCTTTTATTATATAGGATAGGATTTAAGTTAGATTCAGTCTATATGCTTTTCATGGTGGTTTGGTATTTGAATTGAAAGATGAGCTCTATGGGCACAGCTGTGTGCCCCTTATATTCTGGCTGGACTTGGTGTAAACTCTAACTTAAGAAATAAATAATGCGGAACAAGATTATTATTTATTAAAAAAAAAGAAAGAAAGATGAGCTCTGAAATTTTAAGGGTGTTAGGGTGTTTATTGTAAACCAGTAGTTAAGTTTGAATTTTTACAAGTGGTGTATTATTCTGCTAGACTGGATTTTAAACTTATTTAAGTAAAATCCTCTGTCCAGTTGAGAACACCTTTAATAATAAGCATTATTGAGATAGGACCTGGAGCTTTTTGATATTAGTGCAAATTTCCCTTGTGCTGCCTTAAGCTTCTACTCTCTTTCTGTTAGGATAGGTAATCTGCTTTGTATGATTTTTTTTGTGCTTTTCTGGGGATAGTTTTTTTTTTTAAGCTTTTTAAGTCTTTATTGTTGAGAGTATTACAGATATTCCCCTCCCCCCACCCCCATTGCCACCCCTCCTCCCGGTTCCTGCCCTGTCCCTCTCCAGACCTTCACCACCCTATTTTCTGTGTCCATAGGTAAGATCTTTGCTTAATCTCTTCCCACTTCCCTCCTCACTTTCCTCTGAGATTTGTCAGTGTGTTCCATGTTTCCATGCTTCTGATTTTATTTTATTCACCAGTTTATTTTGTTCATTATATTTCTTGTTCTTTTATCTTGATTTTTAAATTCAGTTGTTAATAGATATGTATTTATTGCTATTTTATTGTTCATATTTTTATCTTTTTCTTCTTCCACTTCTGAAAGAATACCCTTCAACATTTCATATAATACTGGTTTGGTGGTGATGAATTCTGTTAGCTTTTTCTTGTTTATGAAGATCTTTATCTGATCTTCAATTCTAAATGATAGCTTTGCTGGGTAGAGTAATCTTGGTTGTAGGTCCTTGCTGTTCATCACTGTGAATATTTCTTGCCTGCAAAGTTTCTGTTGAGAAATCAGCTGACAGTCGTATGGGCACTCCCTTGTAGGTATCTAACTGTTTTTCTCTTGCTGCTTTTAAGATTCTCTCTTTGTTTTTAATCCTTGGCATTTTAATTATGATGTGTCTTGGTGTGGGTTCCTCTTGTTTGGGACTCTGCTTTTTGGACTTGTTTGGGTTCCTCTTGTTTGGGACTCTGCTTTTTGGACTTGTAAGTCTATTTCTTTTACCAGGTAGGGGAAGTTTTCTGTCATTTCTTCAGGTAGGTTTTCAATATTTTGCTCTCTCTCTTCTCCTTCTGCCACCTCCATAATGTGAATGTTGATAAGCTTGAAGTCCCAGAGGCTCCTTACACTATCTTCATATTTTTGGATTCTTTTTTCCTTTTGCTATTCTAACTGGGTGTTTTTTACTTCCTCATATTCCAAATCGATTTGATTCTTGGAATCATCTACTGTTGAAACCCTGTAAATTATATTTTTAAATGTATTTTTGTTGATTTCAGAGAGAAAGGGAGAGGGAGAGAGAGATAGAAACATCAAAGATGAGACAGAATCATTGATCATCTGCCTCTTGCACACCCTCCACTGGGCATTGAGCCTGCAACCTGGGCATGTGCTTTTGACTGGAATCGAACCCAGGACTCTTCAGTCTGTAAGCTGACGCTTTATCTACTTAGCCAAACCAGCCAGGGCTGTAAATTATTCTTTATTTCAGTTAGTGTGTGCTTAATTTCTGACTGGTCCTTTTTCATGTCTTTGACATTCTCACTAGGATCCTTGAAATTCTCACTAAGTCCCTTAAGGTCTCATGAAAATCTTTGAGTAACCTTATAACCATGGTTTTGAACTCTGTATCTAGTAGTTTGCTTGCTTCCATTTCTTTCATTCGTGACATGTTTTTATGTCTCTGCATTTTGGTTGATTCCCTGTTTGTTTCTGTGTATAGGTAGAGTTGTTATGTCTCCTGGAATTGATAGAGTGGCCTTGTGTATTAGGTGTCCTGTAAGGCCCAGTGGCTCAGCCTCCCCAGTCACCTGGGCTGGGCATTCTAGGTGTACCTCTGTGTACACCGTCTTGTAGTTGAGCCTTTATTGCTGTTAGTGTCACTGGGAGGAATTGATCTCTAGGCCAATTGGCTGTGAGGACCAGCTGTGACTACAGTGGGAGAGCTGCTATGTAGGAAACACCTTGTGGGGCTTTGGTGCTCACTGAATCTGCCTCTTGAGTGTGTCTCTTGTGGATGTGTGGATTTGTAATCTATTATGATCTGAAACTGTTCACTGGGTGCACTGGCTCTGGTCAGCCACTGTCTGGGGCTACCTGGCAGGAGCTACAGAGAGATCTGCAGATGGCTGCTATTTGTATTATGCTTGAAAGTGCCCAGATGAGGCCCAGCTGTGAAGCAAGGCAGGCTGGTGCTATTGCTGGGTCTGGGCCTTTTATTGATAGGTATGGGGCACGCTGACACCAGCTGCAGTTTGAGAGATTTTAGCAAAGTCTGAAGTCTGAGCCAGGAAAGGCCATTCTTATGGAAAAGCTGCTGCAAAGAGCTTGGGTGGGACTGCAAATTGGATAGGGCGGGATCTCAAGGAATCACCAGGGTGGAGCACACAGTGTTAGCCAGGCTGATGAAGAGTCAGATATAGACTCTGTCCGTCAGCTCTATGATAGGGGAGATTTCAGCACAAGAACAGTGATCCCTGCTAGCACTCTTGTCTGGGAGAAAGCCACCCCGAGTTCCTGCCCCGATGTCAGACAGTCCAGTTCCTCCAGATATGTTTCTGGGTCCCCAAAAGCCACCCAGTCCTGGAGCTTGGAGGTATCGAGGCCGAATAAGTTTGTGTGCTGGTCCTTTAAAAGGAACAGTTAGGTCTCCAGCAGCCTCAGTATCACTTAGCTATCATCCCTACTGCTTTTTACTGCCTGTAGTTAGGGGGACTTTTCTTCCCAGCTCTGGAACCCTGGGCTGAGGGTCTGGTGTGGGGCTGGGCCCCTTTGCTCCTTGTAGGCAGCCTCTGCCAAGACAATCTCCAGATTTAAAAAACAGCACACCTGGGTGCCAGCCCACCCCGTTCCATGCCTCTGCCCCTCCTACCAGTCTCAATGTGCTTTCTTCTTCTCTAGTTGTAGGACTTCCATTCAGCCAGCTTTCAGGCAGTTCTGAATGCTGGTTCAGTATTGTAAATGTAATTTTGATGTGGTTGTGGGAGGTGGCATTTACCTATGCCGCTATCTTGGTTCTCCCCGGGGATAGTCTTAAAGAACTTCTATGTTTAGCTGTTGTGATCTCCCCCTGTCATATTGATACGTATTTGAGCAGTAGGGCTTTAATGAGTTTCTCTTTTATCCCTAAACTGTCTGTCTGATAATAGCATCATTAGCTATGTTGGAGTAGTCTATTTCTTTCTCTCTCTCTCTTTTTTTTGGAATTTATTGGGGTGACACTGGTTAATAAAATTATACAGGTTTCAGGTGCACAACTCTATATAACACTGTATAGTTTGTTTACCACCCTAAGTCAAGTTGGAATAGTCTGTTTCTTAACTAATATTTCATCTTTGAAAACTCTTGTCTTGCTCTGTATTTCTGGTTTTCAGGTAGCTCGAGTACTTTCATTTAAGTAGACATAGCCAAAGTTCATAGCCCTTAAGAAAGTTGAGACTAAAGTCTGGTCTACAATTAAGTTTATTTCATTCTGTAAATTGGGCATCATTGTAGGGTTTAGTGTGGTTATGGAAACTGAGCCTAATACTTTATTGAAAATGAATAGTCCAAGAGAATTTAATGTGTTTTTGGTTCTTACCTTCCCCTTTCCTTTGAGTCTTTAGTGATTTTATATATATACAAGTAGCCCATCACGTGATAGCGCACGCAGTAGGCTGCCCGCTGCTTCTGCTGGAGCCGGCGGGAACCACAGTGCACCGCCTGGAGCTGCGCTGCTTCCAGGGGAGCTGTGCGGCTTCTGCAGGAGGCGGAAGTGAGCTGCTGGCGTCCATGGGAGCCCTGATGGACCCGCGCCGATTGCCCGGGAGGCGGGAGGGAGCCGTGCTGCTTCCGCGGGAGGCAGGCCCACCGTCTCCGTCTCCTGTCCAGGCCTGCACTCGGCCACGGAGGCTGTGGACTGGCCCCCCTGTCAGTGCCTGTGTCTGCTCCAGCTCTGGGGGCCGACCTGAACCAAGGTACAGTGGCTCACTGGCCCCTGTTTCTGCTCCAGGCCTCACCTGCGCGGACAACCTCCTCCTGTCCGGGTCGTGACCCATTATGGCGTCCTGGCCTAATTTTCCATATTTCTTCTTTATATATATACTAGAGGCCCATTGCAGGAATATTCCTGCAAGAATAGAGCTTCCTGTGGCTGGAGCAAAGCAGAGAAGGGAGCAAAACTCGCTGAGGCGGGCTTCGCTCCCGCTTCAAGCCCTGGCCCTTATGCTCCCAAGCCACAGTGGTTGGGCCTGCCCTCCCGATCCCAGTCCCTGGGGCTGGGCTTGCCCTTCCAATCCCAGTCACTGGGGCTGGGCTTGCCCTCCCACTCCCAGTTGCTGGGGCTGGGCTTGCCCTTCTGATCCCAGTGGCTGGGGCTGGGCTTGCCCTCCTGCTCCCAGTTGCTGGGGCTGGGCTTGCCCTCCTGCTCCCAGTAGCTGGGGCTGGGCTTGCCCTCCTGATCCCAGTTGCTGGGGCTTGGATTGCCCTCCCGCTCCCAGTGGCTGTGGCTGGGATTTCCCTCCCCGCTCCCAGCTGCTGCCCCTTCCCCCCCAAGCCACTGCCCCTCCCGCTCACAGCCGCTGGGGCTCCGTTTCTGTCCTCGGGGCCTCTACTTGGCTCCCTTCTGTACCGCTTGGCCTCCATGTCGTCAGTCTTAGCTCGCAGCTTGTATATGCAAATTAACTGCCATCGTTTAGCTTCTATAATTGAAACATTGCATCTTTTGGAGCTGCTGCTTCAGGAGCTCAGAGGCAGGCACCTGCAGGCGGGGAACGTTGGAGTCCTCCGTTACTGAAGCAAGCAAGCCTCATGTTCGCTTTAAGCTGCCTGGCTGCCGGCAGCCATCTTGGCTGGCAGTTAATTTGCATATCGCCCTGATTAGCCAATGGGAAGGGTAGCGGTCGTATGCTAATTACCATGCTTCTCTTTTATTAGATAGGACTAGAAGCCCAGTGCACAAAATTTGTGCATGGGAAGGGGGGGGTGTCCCTCAGCCCGGCCTGCACCCTCTCCAACCTGGGACGCCTTGGGGGATGTGCGACTGCTGGTAGTCGGGCATCCCTCTCACAATCCGGGACTGCTGGCTCCTAACTCCTTGCCTGCCTGCCACCCTGATTGCCCCCCTAAATGCTCCCCTGCCGGCCTGATTTTGCCCCCAACTGCCCTCCCCTGCCAGCCTGATCGCCCCCAACTGCCCTCCCATGCTGGCCCAATTGCCCTCAACTGCCCTCCCCTGCCAACCTGATCACACCCAACTGCCCTCTCCCCTGCCGGCCTGGTTGCCCCCAACTGCCCTCCCCTGACGGTCTGGTCACCCCCAACTGCCCTACCCTGCTGGCCTGATCTCACCCACAACTGCCCTCCCCTGCCAGTCATGTTGTAGTGGGCATCTTGTGATAGACATCTTGTGATGACATCATGTGAGGGCGTCGCACGAGGGCATCGTGCAAGGGTGTGATGCCACCTAGGCTTTTATTATATAGGATTGATACTTCTGCAGCTGGATTATCTTTGTCATGGCTTCCTCATAGTCTCATTCTCACTATCCCATATCTTAGCCACAGAAACATATCTTGCAAATCTCTTACAGATGTCAGTTTGTTCTTTAGAATGAAATTTCTTTCCTTTAGTCTCTGAAAATAGGTTAATTTTAGGGTTGCTATCATGCCAGCAAACTAATTGCAATAGTTGAACTGTGATCCGTATTAATGGAAAATGGCTCTAAAATTGGGCAGGGGAGCGGGAAGTGCTGAAGTTTTCATGCAGAAATGAGTGGAGAATTTTGGGCCAGTTTCTCCAAATGCTACAGGCATCAGTGCATAAGGAAAATAAAGATGGATTTTTGGTAATTATTTTCATCTTCAGAGAATCTTGAGTTATTGAACAATAGCTTGTAATTGTTTTTGTATTTTTTAGATTTCTGTTACCACTATGATTTTTGCATATATCAGTGTTGCTTAGGCACAAGCACAGCATTTAAAGTTTTGGCTTAAAAATGTACCATTTTAACAGTCTTGCTTTAGGTAGGTGTGAGGTACCCCAGATTCCAGTGGTTTCTAACATGAAACTTCATTGGAAAAATGTTACTTGTTTGTGCTCTTTAATATTTCCTGAGGTGCTTATTTAGGTTTCTGTGTTGTTGTTTTTTTAAAATCAGGTATTTCATGGTAGACATTTAACCATGTTTTCCCATAATTGTCTCCCATTTTTTATTTCTCTATATTATGAAACTTGAAGAATATTTTTGTCAACATACTGGTGTTGAGGTTTTGTTAGTTTTTAAGTTTTATTGCTGAAGAGTGTTAGCCTGAAGCCATAATACTTGCTGGTGTGTTATTGTAGTATTTACTACGAATAATTATATTTTTAAAATTAGGAATTTCGTGAGGATTTGCCTTCCATTCTTGCTGATGTATTCTGCATACTAGGTAGGTATTAATCTTTTATTTTACCTGTAAAGTGCTGTTTGGTAAATTAATGTACTGTGTTAAATTGTTTCCTTTCAACCTAAGGATTTTACCAATGTATAAATGTTTCTTAAGATCTAGACTATATTGTTTTTTTTTTTTACTTTATAAAGAGTATAATATTCTAAGTCAAATGTAAGTATAATCACTATTTATAAACTAATTTTATAACTCAAATAGTTTGAGTTTCCAAGATTGTATCTTTATATAAAATTGAGCTAAATTAAGTCATTTAAAATAAATAAGCCAAGTTTTCTGAAGCTGTTAGTCTGAGTTATTCCAATTTAGTATAATTAATCTTATGCCATACATGTCAGAATCTCAAACTTAGGACACTCAAGAGATACTTTGCTTTTGTACTCTTGATTACTCTTAATTTTAGAAAGAGCAATAAAAGCCAAAATAATCAAAATTCGTTTTGTTTTGAGGATGAGGAACCAGTTTTGGAAATAGCACCTTCTCTATTTGTTCAGATAAATAAGAATTCATGCAATATAAAAAAGGAATATTTTTTCCCCAAATTATAAGAGAAAGTATATTTAGAAAGTTACAGAGGTAGTACAAGTGAGCCAGTTGGGCTGCGAAGGCTCAGGAAACAAGTTACAGAAGCAAAAGACTGCTTGGAGCTTAGGAGAGGGAAAGGCTAAGAGAACGTACCTGGAGGCAAGAAGAAGGGAATGGGAAAGGCACAAGGCACAGGTGTGCTCGCCAATAAGGATTATTTCCTTTACAAAAGGTAGTATCTCTTCATGGGAAGTATGGATTTAAAAAATAACATATATTACAAATTTATTTCTCTAATTTTAGATCTGAATTAAAATAACAGCAGTTTTCCCCATCAGTCTTAGGCTTTCTGTAACTTTGATCCACTAGCAAATGTTGCCAGATATTATAATACTCAGTTTAAAATAAGACTTAACCTTTCTGAAATCTGAAGAATATATAATGAGGGGCTGTGACCTGTACAAGACAACAGTGAATATGAATGCTCTTTAGCTACATGCATCCATATGAGTAAATATAAAATAATAATATTGACCAAAATAAGCAACTTACAGAATATTAAAAAAAAAGCATAATTCCATTTACATAAAAGAGAAAAGGGGCAAATCCAGAGAAGGCTGCATATAGTTTAGACACATATGCATGTGAATTGGCAAATTGGCCCCTTAAACAGAGGGCAAGGAGAAATTGAAGAGGCCGACTGCTCAAGATTAGTAGGTGGCAGGTTTAATAAGGGAACTTACCTACAAAGCTTGTCTCCTAGGGCTGCAAGACTAGTAGGTCTCCACACCTGCCTGCCAGAATCTTCAAGTTTATGTAGAGGCCCTAATGGGGTTCAGTCATGTTTACTGTGTACTGTTAGTCTCAACAACATGTTGCTCTCTTAAGGCTACCTCCTTGGAAAATGTCCTCCATTATGGGAACAGTGGGGAGAATAACAACAACAAAAAGACTTAAAAGAGTTTGTCAAACTGGAATGAATTATTTTAGCTCATTAATTCCTGGAATTAGATAGGTTAGTTAAATGTCTTACTGAGAGTCTGGAATTTGATCTTAACAAATGTAAATGCCTGGTGCTTGATCCTTTCGGATGTTTAAGATTTCATAACAGCAGTAATGCAGAAACCGGTGAAAATGTATGGACTCTGTGAGAAATGAAAAGCGCAGACCATTGATAGGGTGACCATATGTCCCAGTCTTGTTTTGTTTTCCCTGGCATAATTATGAGTAGTGCCTTTTTTCAATCTTAAAACTATCCTGGTTTATACCAACAACAAAAAACCTTTTTAAACTTCATTTTCAAAACAGGCACTATGAATATGACTGTGTTACAAACATTACTTTGTTACAAACAAATTTCAATTTAAAAATTGCTTTTACTGTAAATTTGTAAGACTGAAAACGATTATAGATAACATTTCATGGAAACTGTTATTTTTTGATAGTGTCAGGAGTATATTTTATGTCTATCTCTGAGTATTCATCAATTATCAGCTTAGTAAGTCCAAATAATTTTTTTGATTTATTTTATTGGGATATATTTCCCTTCATAGGTATTTAGTAATATGAATTATTCTTACAAGTCATTGCTTCTTACTAGTAATGTGAATTCATGCAGATGATGTTTGGTTGCTCTTGGGAAATTTCTTTTAGCCTATCCAGCCCATTATTACAAGCAAGATTTAGGACAGCAAACTTAGAAAGAGAATTTCCCTCACCTGCCCCCTAACTCACGTACCCTGACCCTTGGCAGAAAAAATGATCCAAGGGTGACCCCAGATCAAGGTAGGGCAATAGGAGTAAGAACATGAGCTTCTCTAATACTAAAAATGATGATGATGATGATGGTGATGAAAATAGTAATAATGTAGGTGCCATTTTTTGGAAAACCTATGTTCTAGTCATTGTGTTAAACATTTAACTTCATCTTAATCCTCACAGCAACTTGTGTATGGTAGTTGTAGAGATCACAAAATTGAAGCTCAGAGAAATGATTTTACTTTTTTTTTTTAAGGCTATGCAGCCTGTAAGGCAGGGTTTGGACCTGGATCTTTTTATTTATTTATTTATTTTTTATTTATTTTATTTTTAAAAAAATATATTTCTTTATTGATTTCAGAGAGGGAGGGAGAAGGAGAGAGAGAGAGAAACGTCAATGATGAGAACAAATCATTGATTGGCTGCCTCCCGCACACCCCCTACTGGGGATCCAGCCCACAACTCAGGCATGTGCCCTTGGCCGGAATCGAACCTGGGACCCTTCAGTCCGCAGGCTGATGCTCTATCCACTGAGCCAAGCCGGCCAGGGCTGGACCTGGATCTTTTTAGTTCTAGAGCCCATGATCTTTTTACTACATCATGTTGTCTTTCTAATATTTTAACAGTTATACCACAAATGAGTGCAAATGAAGGTGGACCATAAGACCAGATAACTTTCCTGGTTAAGATATCAATTTAAAAAAAAAATCATGTAAGGGTGAGGGGATCTGAGACCTCTATTAACCTGAAAGGGGGGGGGGGCTTGATGTAACTTGACGTGCTGACCTTGGGTCAGTGGTTGGTAATATTGGGACCTAGAGTTGGAAAAGACTGAGTGAGGGCTTTTTAGTAAAACCATAGGGGAGATTAAAGTGATAGCACAAGAGGGAGGGAGGGAGGGAGAAAGAGAGAGAGAGACGAGAGATCAGCTAAGAAATTTACTGATGTCCTATTAAGTATTTCCTAACATGGTTAGAACACAGAGTGGTGTCTTAATCAAGTCAGATGGCTAAGAGGAGGGAGAGCAGAATTCATTTGAAGAAGAACCTGCTACCCAGGTGCTCTATCTTAGGAACCTTGGGAGTAGATCTTAGGGACTTAAGGGCCTTGGATGGTAGGTACATACATGTTGGTTAAAATAATAGGCCCAGTTTAGTCCTGACCTCGCACAATCAGTATCCTTGAAGTTATAGGCTGAGGAGGGACCATAAGACCAGATAACAGGGAGACAACTAGGAGCTCCAGGAAAGGGGGGGGGCGGGATATGAGCGAGATACCCATGGATTAAAAGTCTTATTGAGAGGTTGAGATTGTACTGCAATTTACATTGCATAAATTACACCTGAAATTCCTTTAATACACTTGAGTTGACTGTGTGCTTATCTAAAGTGGCCAAAATATTGGGAAATGGCACTGTCCAGGAAGGGAAAATGGAGAAGGGCCAGGAAAATGTAGATATCTTTGATGATATATCCTCTTCTCTCTTCATTCTTAGTGATAGCAATAGAAAGTAAACTGAAGCAAGCAGTGGTAGGATATCTGTTTGGGAAGACCCTAGAACCCTTATAGGACACTTCTTATTATATTACTAAAATTTGTGACTCTATAGCACATTCTAAAGGATGAGTTGACTTTAAAAATAGGAGAATAGTATGCAGTTAGTGAAAGCAACGATCCTGAGATCAGCCTTGTAATCTTGCCAATCCTGTTTGAAATTTTTGATGGTTGGCATTTAGAGCTAATTATTTTATTTCCTCTATACTTCAGACCAGAAAACTTTCTTTTTTGAAAGAAATTTTCTGAATAATTTACTGAAACTCATGGAGATCACAGTTTTTGTAAATATTTCAGTAGGAAGAAAACAAAATCTTGAACAAATTTTTGTTTGCTAAATAGACTTGTAATTCAAAATAAGATGTTAAAAATATATTTTAATACTCTCTTTTTATAGAGTTGGTGGCAAGGTAGCTTGGTTAGAACATGGTACATGCTACCAAGGTAGCCAAGGTCAAAGATTTGATCTTTATGAGTAATAGGTTCTTTAGTATAAGAAGAAATCTTTGTTGTCACCCAGTTCAGCTTTCACCCAAGGAAGGACTCTTTTCTTTAGCATCTCTAATGTGGTCATTTAAACTTGACTTAAACATTTTGGATCTTTTATGTTAAATAAAATATATTATTTAAAAACTTAATATTTCCATTTCTGAAAACAGTATTTTTTAAATATATTTTTATTGTTGATAGAATTACAGGTATCTCCCATTTCCCTCCCTTCACACCCCACCTCCCAGACCCTCCCCACCTCCCAGGCCTTCACTACCCTATTGCCCGTGTCCATGGGAAAACAGTATTTTTTTGAAACTGTTTCTTCCAGTGCCATAGAACACAGCTCATTTTATGAATATGCCATTGATCACAGGATCAGTCTCCAGTATCAGGAGAAATGAGTGCTAAGCATTCATATGCATATGAAGGGCAGCTCATACTTTTAACATAGTTAAAAATTTTTTTTTCTAAATTCAGAATGAGATATTTTAAAATAAGCTAGTTTTAAAGAAAATAAGTATATTATTATAGTTCTGGAGAGAGTCTAGAAAAATCAGTTAAATTTTCATCTTTTTTTCTCCTCATCATTGTAGATATTGAGACAAATTGTTTAGAAGAAAAAAGCAAGAGAGACTATTTTACACAATTGGTATTAGCGTGTTTGGTAAGTTTTAAAAAAATACATTCCCTTTCTAAATTTTACATTGAACAATTATAATCACAGCTAATCATGTTAATGGAGAAGGATATTGACATTCAGTTGATTATAAGGTATGATTTGGGTTTTGAAATGGAATGCTTTGTAAAATTAGACATGCTAATTATGTCTATGAAATAGGCATGCTACCATATCACTTCCATTCCTGACCTAGTAGGTTTCTAACTGAGTAAAAAGGTAAGCATCTAACAAGTGAGAAGAAATGATGTGGACATCTTTTAAACAAACAATTTTTCATAAACTCTTTATTAGGCTATGAGAAAAAAGAATGGAGGTAATTTAAAAACAATAGATTCTAGAACTTGTTATAATCATTGTCTATGAAATGATTTTATGTTCATTAATTTAGAACCAGGGAGAAATGCCATTACTCAAACCTAGAAGAATGTCTTTGTTTTTTCTGTATTAGAGTTATTTGACCTAAACAGTAGAAATCAAAGAAGGCTTAAGTGCTGTATTGTCTTAAAGAAAATGCAGTTGACAGACTCAATAGGCTGTAAATACCATGCATAGACTTTCTTAGCAAGTTTTTTAAAAAAGCTATGTTGTATTTTTCAATACTTGGAGAGTCATCATTTTTGTTAAAGTTTTTAATTTTGTTATAAATTATAAGCTGATATCTAATGTGATATTTTCATTAATTATTTTGAGTGTATTTAAGATTGTGAATGCACAGTTGGAATGCTGAATAATAAATGGCCTTTAATATTTTCAAATACAGTATTTAGTTTCAGACACAGTTCTAAAGGAACGCTTGGATCCAGAAACATTGGAATCGTTAGGGCTTATCAAACAGTCACAGCAATTCAATCAAAAGTCAGTTAAAATCAAGACAAAACTCTTGTAAGTACATGCATTTTTATGTTGTACATCAAGTACCTGAGTATGTGTTTTAGTTCTCATTTTGAATACTAGAAGTTTCTTTTTTTAAATTAAATTTATAGAGTGACATTAGTTAATAGGATCATATAAGTTTCAAGTATATATCTCTTTTTTTAAAAGTTTAAACGTGAAGTGAAGATTTTATTGTGAATTAAAGGGAAATAATACACCCTCAGGCACCAAGAAGGTGGGGTGGGCAGGCTCAGAACAGCGGTTCTCAACCTGTGGGTTGCGACCCCTTTGGAGGTTGAACGACCCTTTCACAGGGGTCGCCTAAGACCATCCTGCATATCAGATATTTACATTACGATTCACAACAGCAGCAAAATTGCAGTTATGAAGTAGCAACAAAAATAATTTTATGGTTGGGGTCACAACATGAGGAACTGTATTTAAAGGGCCAGAAGGTTGAGAACCACTGCTCTAGAAGCACTGCCTCAAGTGTATATTTCTATGGTACATGATCTGTATATTGTATTGTGTGCCCTCCACCCAAAGTCAAATCATCTTCTGTCACCAACTTTCTAAAGGCAGTCTGAAGATTTTATTTTGTTGCTGTTAGCATGTCTTGTGTTTCTTTTTTAAAAATTTTCTTTATTGATTAAGGTATTACATATGTCCTTGTTTCTTTCTTTTAAAAGTAGCCCATGAGTCAGCAGTGAACATTATCATGTGAAACCAATGTTAATTTTTTTTCATATTAAAAGTTAAAATAACATTCAGTGCTTTCATTATTACCAATAAAATACAGCTATGTCTATACTCTAGGTATATTCTTAGTCAGTGATGGAAATAGTGCTATGTTATTGTTCCTTGGGATTAGTCATATCTTTTCCTTGTGTTACTGGTTTCACCTGTGTAATTAACACTGGGGTGTCTCTTATGAACAACAGTAATTTTCTATCCTAAAAGATAAACAAAGAGGTAAACTTTGAACAGCTATTCTTATGATATATATATATATATTTTTAGAGATAAGAAAATTCAATAACAGTACATTACTTTTATTCAAGCTTGTTAATTGAAATTAATTTTATCTCCTTTATGATGTTTATGTAATTTCAGTTATAAGCAGCAAAAATTCAATTTGTTAAGAGAAGAGAATGAAGGCTATGCCAAGCTGATTGCTGAATTGGGGCAAGATTTATCGGGAAATATTACTAGTGATTTAATCTTAGAAAATATCAAATCTTTAATAGGTAAGACATATATCTATATATAGTATGTGTTACTAACATAAGGTTTTTATTTTTGTTAATCCTCACCCAGGGTGTGTGTGTGCGGAGGGGGGTGAGGGGAGAAACATCGATGTGAGAGACATCGACTGGTTGCCTCCCGCCCCATACTGGGGCTGGGGATCGAACCTGCAACCGAGGTATGTACCCTTGACCGGAAATTCAACTCGAGACCCTTCAGTGTGTGGGCCAGTGCTCTAACTACTGAGCAACACCGGCCAGGGCAAGATAGTTTTTTTTAGCTGTGCAGAATATCCATAAAGAAGAAATGAGTGTATTCTCTATAGGCTTTTTTAAATTAAGAAATGAAAGAAGTGTCCAGCTTGTACTTTAAGATTTTTATCAGTAATAATTAAATTTGGGATGACATTTATGAGAAATCTTTTTTGTCACTGTTACCTATGGTGTTTGTATTAGTTTCTGTTCTCTCTAGTATTTCTATTTTTAATTGTAAGTATTTTTCAATAATCTTAAAGGGGGCAGATAATAAGTAAGCTAATGTGAAACTACAATAAAATCTTTGGTGTGAACTCCTAAAACTTGAAAATGTTTAGTTCTTTTGAACTTGATTTAAAAATATCTTTACCAGGGACATTGATATGCACCTTATTTTATATTTACAACGGTCTATTAAAATAAGTGTAGCAGATGCTGTAAAAGTGTAACAGATAGGAAAGTGTTATTCTCCCTATCTTTTAAATTGAATTCACTTTTTAAATTTGCATTGAACATTTGGAGGAAATAGTTGGCTTCTATAGAAAGAGCAATGAATGGTAGAAAAATAGGGTAATACTGATTTTTCAAGAATGGAAAGAATTTTTGCTATTATGTTTTAAGTGTTACACTGTTTTAGGGAAGATTTTGCAACACTTATATGTCTTAGATTTTGAGACCTCTCAGAGAAGTTATATTCTCTGCTTCACTGGTTATATTTTAGGGGGTGCTTATTCTCAATTTCTCAGTTCTTTCTTTGTTTTTGAAATTTATGTATGACTAAGAGAGAGGAGGTATCCCAATCTTTATCCCCTTCCTCTAATGCTGTGTGTAGGGACCCAGCTTTGGCTTTTGGTGATCAACAGGTATGGAAGGTAAGGAGCTTCTGGTTTAAATTTACCCTTTTCTTTGAAGTAAGTCTAGTTCTGGCAGCTGATTGACTCTCTTTGCTACTTCTTCCTGATGTCAATTTAACAGTAGGACTAGCCACCCCATAGGTAAGACTTGCTTACCTGTGTGGCAGTGACCCATTTTTAAAAATCCTGTAGTTTCCTTTTTATTCTTTCCAGGGTAGGCTCTACATTTTTCCCTGAAGCATTTTGATCTAGCTTGGGATGCTTGTCAGTGTGGCTTTGCTATACCTTCGTCTATCCTTGTATCCTGCCATGTACTTTCTTAAGATGGTATTCCCACATAAAAATTCTGTCCTGTGTAAGCTCCTCAGTTGTTTTTGTTTTATCTGCCTGTTCGTTGACATCTCTTGTCTGTCCTTGTTTCTTTTATTTTTTGTCCTGTGAATTAAAACCTTTTTAGTCCTTTGTTGTTTTGGGAATAGTTTAAGGAGCGATTTTTTTGAATGTGTGCTTTTATCTAAGTGGGAAAATGTACACTCCTTTCTTTTCTTGAACTTTTTGCTCTTATAGAAAATGGCTTATGTTACTGTCTCTAAAGAAAAATGTGGCAATCACAACTGCAAGCCCATGACACACATGGATATTCCATGAGTATAAACAATTTGTTTCTTGGTTAAACCTCTATTCTAGTCCATCAAATGTACTGTGAAGCACACTAGTCCAGAAGCACTCAGATGTTGCCGCATCAAGTAGCCTTTGTTGGACACCCCTCTCAACACTCCCTGTCACTCACTATTTTTCTTCTGAGCACTTAGCACTGTATAAAATGCAATGTATTTTATTCCTGACCCCCACTGGGGGTCAGTGTAAGTTCCGTGAGGACAACTAATTTTCTTTTGTTTAGTACCTCTAACCTCAGTGCCTGGTATATAGATGCTGAATAAATACTTGTTGAAAAATGAATGAATCTTTCTTCCTTTCTGTTAGAGTTTATAGTGATTCTTAGCCTCTTTTCCTTGACATGGAGGATTTTAGAAAGTTCATCTTCCTGGCTCAGTGTTTGTTTCTGTCTGGCTATCTGACTCCCTCATCTCCCCCTTTGTATAAGAAAGAAATTTTTCATTGACATGAAAATTGAGGTTAAGAATTCTAATTCCAATGAGCATTAGAATTTATTGAATTCCTCCTCAATGCAGATTCCATGCAGGCCTTGTCTCATCTGGCCAGAGCAGATCACTGACACAGCATTCTATTTTTCATGGCATTTTTTTAATATTTCCCCTTGTTTATTCCCATTGTTTTCTCTTTAGGAACAATTTAGACAGATAACACCTCGTACAAATCTATCTCAGGTGTGATCTCTTTCACCAGCCATTGGCAGAACGGATATCTAGTTTGGGAGGTATGCATTTTAGTTACATTTACATTTCAGGGTACTTGGTTGACACAGGATAAATTCTTATATCATCCTATAATTAGAAGACATTCTCCCTAAATGATTCTGGTGCAGCAAAATGTTTATATTCTAAACATAAAAAAAAATGTTTATACCCTGTCAGATCATCTGGGGCTATTTACTACATGAACAAATAAGGAAGTAGAACCATTATGAGTCTTCATGGTGGTTGTGATCTCAAGTTTGACATTAAATTTGAAAAACTTGTTAAGTAGGAATTGGTAGTGATTAGTTTAGGGTCTTGAGCTGCCAAGTCATAGACCCCACACAAATGATCCCTGCATCAAGATGGCAAAATGCATCTTTCAGAAATTAGAGGAGAGGATGTTAGATATGGTGTCCTTTGATCGATGAACTAAACTTATAAGCACTCTATTCTTCTGAATGACTTTCAAAAACAATAGCTAGGTGTTCTTTTCTTCTAAATTAGTGCTCAGCAAAATTTTTTTCTAAAGGGTGATCAAATATTTTGTTTTGTTATGTAGGCCATGTGGTTTTTTTTGTTGCAGTTACACAACTCTGCCATTGTAGTATGAAAGCAGCCATAGGCATTACGTAAATAAATGAGTGTGTGTGTGTTCTAGGAAAACTTTATTTACAAAAGCCTAATGGATTTGACCCAGTATGCTGATCCTGCTTTAAATCAAAAGTGCTGGTTAAAAATTAGTTATGGAGCTAGTTTACTTGAGTTAAGTTTAAGACTGTGAAAATAGTTCTTCTTTTTGGCTTAGACTCTAACCTTTTCCTTCTTATCCAGAATCAAAGCCTACTTCACCAAACCCCCCAGGATCTTTGTTTGTTACCTGTTGTTGAAGGTTGTAGATTTGACGGGATGGGGAAATACAGAGTGATAGCTCTGCCCCTTCAGTCTCACACGTCCTCTTGGTTGCTTGTCAAGTGACCAGAGAAACATTAAAAACAAAATAAAACTCCGAGCCAAATGATTTTATTCTTGAGCAGATTATGGGACATTTAACCTCGTTGATTACATTATCTTGACTGCCTAATATTTAACTTTGGACCAGTTTGATTATAAGGGCCATTTTGCCTAGAAGCATCTTACTGTGTTGATTCTTTCCTATCCCTTTGACTGCCAGTTGACTGTCTCGTTTACCTAAGTTTTTGCTTTATTGAAAGTTTCTTTACTACAGACTAGTTATGAAGTTATTGTTCTCTACTATGAAAAAGATGGCAGCAGTTGTTTATTTTTTAGCATTATGTTTTTATTTTGTTAGGTGCATTTTTCTTCATCTTGGTTCTCTGGTGGTTTTTTGCCTTGACACATGTATTTTTTTTTTGCAAATGCGATTTATTAGAAACTAGTGGCCCAGTGCACAGAATTCATGCATGGAGGGGGGTTCCCTCAGCCCAGCCTGCACCCTCTCCAATCGGTGACCCTTTGGGGGATGTCCAACTGCCGGTGGTCTGACATCCCTTTCTCAATCTGGGACCACTGGCTCCTAACTGCTCACCTGCCTGCCTAATCACCTCTTACTGCCTCTGCAAGCCGGCCTGATCTCGCCCCCAACTGCATTCCCCTGCCAGCCTGATCTCACCTCCAACTGCCCTCCCCTGCCGGCCTGGTCACCCCCAACGGCCCTCCCCTGCCAGCCTGATTGCCCCTAATCCCCTGCCAGCCTGATCTCGCTCCCAACTGCCCTCCCCTGCCGGCCTGATTGCCTCTGACTGCCTCTGCCCCCACCACCATGGTTTTGTCCAGAAGGAAGTTGATGTCTGGAAGATGGCTGGTCGACCCAGTCTAATTAACATATTACCCTTTTATTAGTATAGATAGATTATATAGGATAGGATTGCTTAAATGGGGTGTGTGTGGCAAAGCCTTTTTCAGCAGGAGGAGGTGCTCTTGGCAGACAAAAATACATAATCCCTATATCTAGACTGATTGCCAGCCATATGCACTATACTGCCAAACCGGCCATTAAAAAATTGGACCACTTTCTTACACCAAACAGCTGTTGCCCTTAAAACCCCTCCTCAGCCCCCACA